>NW_028261391.1:25435142-25588423 GCF_051295495.1 Thamnophis sirtalis
TTTTTGGTAACAGAAACTAACATCCAAAATTGTCTAAAATATCTACACATGTGGAAAGAAAAGTCAATATACATAAATGTACTACTGAAGCCCAGATTCTTCTGGGAAAATGTTTCATGAACAGAACATCCAGTTAAAAGAAAACTGTAATTCACATTTTAAAAATGCTTTCCCAATATCACAAACATTATTAAAGCATTCTAAAGATATGTCCTAAAATAAATTTTAAAGCTGTGGTCAGTTTAAAATGGCTTGCTTCTTATCCCTCTATTTGTACAGTCCCTTCCTGTTGAGTTATTTCTGTTGTTTTCTTTTGGCCAGTACTCCCTCACATGACCTTCAAATTGTTGCAGAAATCTAGGATTCTGTGGAATATCATTTAAATGACCCCACTGTAGTTCAGCAGGAAAAGGCTGAAAATTTCTGCTTCCAATTTAGATAACCTCCCTTTTTTTTCAATCCCAATGCTCCCCAAAAAATTAGATGAGATCATCCAGAGTGTTACTCACAAAATTCTTTCTAACTAAGCAACTAATTCATTCATGTTTAAAGTTATTGAAATAGGCATCCTGTGCAGACATAATATAAGACATATGTATAATATATGTTCTAATATTTAGGTTACATTCACGATGCACTGACCTGGAAATAAGACACATATTTTATTGGCAATATTAATATAATAAAATGTAAATATTCAGTTAACATCTAAAAATATTATCACAAACAAGAGGTAATAAATAAAGACTCTTAGAATATTAAGAATATTAGTACGATATATTTTAATGACAGAAGAAAAGTATGCTACTCTCTGCTGTACATTAAACAGCCCAACTTTTTTCAGGTTTCTACACAAGTCTAATGTAACTCCTTAAAGCAGTCATATCTTTTTTTCAGTTCAATATTATTAATGAAGAGAAGAGCAGTGATATATCCAGAAAGTTGTTCTTCCTAATAATTTCTAAAGCAAGCACAGCGCTAGTATTAGCATTCTCACCACCCTAGTATCTCACATTTCTGCTGTCCTGCATAAAGGTCTGTTACCTCCAAATAAAAGTGTTCCTTTTTTTGAAAGAAAAAAATATCTCTCAAAATACAAAGAATTTTAATACCAGGTAGCATAACAAAAGGAGAAAATGAACTAGTCTTCAGATGGTTCTGATTCAAGCGGAAATGTCCTTGTGTCTTGCTGTCAAAAAAAAAGGATTTTAAGAAGTATTATTTCTACAACAGATTGCAACATCTAGCTAACTTTGGTTTATCTCAGAAAGCTAAACAGAGTCAGTCTTCACTAGTACTTTGATCGGAGACCATCAAAAAATACCAGGGCTATATCCTAGGTTGAGAAGTAAAAACTAATTAACAAACAAGCAAAGAAAAACAGGCAATGACAAACCACTTCTATACTGCTACGAAGAAAACTCTATGAATGTGTTCAGGTAAACCCCAAGAGTCATGTGTGATCTGAAGAAATATTTACTTATTACTAATCTTTCCCAAAACGAGAAGGCTAATGAACATGTCGTATAGAAGAATGGCATTATTTTACCACAACTCTGTTTATCAAGTCTATCATCTAATTTCATAAATGTAAAAATTTGAGTAGCATGGCATTTCCAATCTAATACAGGGTATCATACTCACGTTGTCATGGCATTATCACGTGACATATCGGGATTTTTTTCCCCTTCACTAAACTCGGTGGGGCAGGGGCAGCACATGACACCTTCAGCCTGCAATTTTGACACCCATAGTCTAATAGAAGGAATTTGTATTAGAAATTTTAAAAAAGAAATGTCATTTAATTGTGACTACTATAAGGCCATCGTGTCAATGTGGATATGAATAAGAATAGACAAGTTATAAGAGGATCTGATATTTTATTTTATATGGACTTCCATATGAATTTTATTCACCTCAGTGCCCATTTATTCCTGGATCTATATATGATTTCAAGAAAGCTTTTTCCATTGTGTCTTTTGGAACTTGAAATATTTGCTCAACATTCTATAGTCAGTTCCACTGTTTGCCAGTAAACCATGGGAAAATCAAGGGGTTTTTTTCCCCAAAGCATCACAAATTTAAACTAATGCTGACCTTTTGGGGGGGGGCTATTATTGGAAGCCTCTCAGAATTGGTAATAAGACTGGCTGTTATATAAATGTTTTAACTTAAGTAAATAAATAATTTGAATGAATGCTAAATTATTTGTAAAGTATCTTGATTTTTATACAGGTTACACATAAATAGAAGGGGAAAAGGAAGTGCTAGTGGAAGAGATGTAGAAGTAAACACAATTTATTGTAAAAAGAACATTGCATCTGTTTTTTGTTAATCTCCTTTCAGATATGTAGAAAACTTTGTTATGATTGGGAGAGGTATATTTCAATTGTTTATCATCAAGCAGCAGGCTTTCTATATGAATGGCTGATATTAGCTCTTCACTTCCTTATGAAATTATGCATATGTAGAAATTATGCATTTCCTAGCAGTGCATCTCTGCAATCAATAAAGAAAAATACAAGGTCAAAGACAAATGATTTTTAAATGAAACAGAAAATACAGATTTGACTACACTGAGCTCTTAGTTCACCAAATCAGCTAAACAAATAAAGAAATAGTAATTAACTAACACTAATTATAGAAATCATCTAGAAGAATTAGGAGTGCAATATTTTTTTTTCCTACTGTACAAAATAACGTTTTGAGCCATATGGGATTACAAAAGGAGAAAATGCTTGGCAACATCCCAAATAATAAAAATTCAATACAAAATAGGTGCAACAATTTATGGCTTATCTGTCTTGTTAGCAGTTAAAACTGCCCATCAAATCATTATCCCACTTTGTCTTTGCAAACTGCCTGTTATTCATTACTGACATATCTTCTACGCATACTCCTCTCGTTTAGTTCTTATATCTAAATTGCCCAGTGAGTGACAGATCAATTCACTTCCCTGACAGATGCACCCTACACATTTTCTGCCTATTTACTCAGCCTCCCAGCCTGGCTAGCTGTCCCAGCTAATATGGAATCTGCCAACAAGGATATGTCAGCTGGGCAGTTCAGACTGATTGTAGCACTGCTGAGAAATAATATATAATCAACCGGTATAAATGTCCTTGGGTGATGTTGCAGTAAAACACTTTGAGATACCAGCATTTGACACAGCATGAAAAGCTGTACACATGTTTTCCAGATGACAAAAATGCCCACAAGCATCTTTATTTTCAACCAATTTAAGTGTGCAGACGTGCTGTTCAAGTCTCTTCAGAATTCGAATAGAGACAGAGGGGACATAATGTTTACTAAGACAAGTTTCTTGTTGTGTTAATGCAGTTGGGTCTGAATTCTACATAGCAGACTGTGGTATTCTAAGGAACAAACAGCATTGCACAATATACATTTTTCCATATCCTGCCCATTATGCTTTTACTGTATTCTACAGGAAGGGCTAATAGATTTTAAGATTTTATATACAAGCTTTAAGGATTACTTTATTTATTTCCACCATTTAGTATGTTGCCAATCTACAAATCTACAATACCTACAATATATAACAAAATCCTTTCCTATGTTGCTATATCATATCTATCGTCCCAATACTTTACATTCTTTTTTCAGAAAGTTAACAGATTATGAAGCCTATTGTGGAAACCAAAGAAAAAGATTAAAAACCTGAAGAATTTTATTCAATACATTGACAGTATATATTGCTAAGAATTGGAGTTCTTTATTTTGTTGAGATAATATATGGATACTAACTAAAGCATATTTAAAAATAGAACATATTTTCTAAAGTACTGTTCAATTCTGCAGAAAGACTATATTTTCTAAAATGTTGTTCTTGTTAGATGAAAAATACCTTTTACCAGATGTTTTCTCACAGATTGACATGAGTTTTTGAGGTATTTCTTGCTGAAACTGAAGCCTTAATTTTATTTTATATTATTCCCCTAAAATTATTTTCCATGCTTTGAAATTTATGCCCTCATTCAGTAGAAGTACTGCTAATGTTAAAGCTGTATTTTTTAAACCAGAAATAACTGAATGTTGCCCACTGCTCTAACACAAAATCAGATAAACAGCGGGATCCTAGAGTTGTAAGATTTTCTTTCATTTTTAAAAACATATTTCCTTTCTTCTGTGAATTTAATCATCTATCCAGCAAATAATAAACAATACAATATAATAGCAGAGTTGGAAGGAACCTTGGAGGTCTTCCAGTCCAACCCCCTGCCTAGGCAGGAAGCCCTATACAATTTCAGATAAATGGCTATCCAACATCTTCTTAAAGACTTCCAGTGTTGGGAAATTCACAACTTCTGGAGGCAAGCTGTTCCACTGATTAATTGTTCTCACTGTCAGGGAATTTCTCCTCAGCTCTAAGTTGCTTCTCTCCTTGATTAGTTTCCAGCCATTGCTTCTTGTTTTGCCCTAGTTTGAGACTACTTTGAGTATAATGGAGTATTATTATTGCTAAGATTTTCTTTTAAACTTAAAATAAAGCTGTTATTATAATCTCCCTTGTGATATACTACACCAATTATCATTTAGGTTTTCTTACTTTGTTATATTACTTTTGATCTGGTATAAGCATAAAAACATCATTAAAATGTTGTAACATCCCCCGAATAAATTTCTTGTGGATATTGTTTTTATTTAGTTTTACTATTTTGAGATCATAACTTAAAAAAATATTATGCCAAGTTATGTTGGTTGGTTGGTTGGTTGGTTGGTTGGATGGATGGATGGATGGATGGATGGATGGATGGATGGGTGGGTGGACAGAAAGACAGACAGACAGACAGAGTATTTTTCATGACGCTTCAGAGTATAAGGCACACCTTAGTTTTTGGAGAGGAAAATAAGGGAGGTGGGAATTGCCTCTGTCTACAAGCATCCATGGTATTCATCTGGCTAGTGTTCTGTCAGTGTGTGAGAGAGTTGAGGACTGTTTGGAAACAAACAGTATTTTCTTTGTGGACAACAAGGAAAGAGACAGCAAGAGGCCTGGGTGTGGCTTGTTCTGTATTAAAGCTGTATGCTGTACTGATATCTGAAAACTAAATCTGAAAGTGAAACTTCTGCTGAACTGCCACATTGGAAAACCTGCTTTTGGTATTGTATATTTGCTTAATGTGTTATATTAGATATCAAAAGAAGTTATTGAATCCTGCTGAATCAATTACTTGTGTGTGCTTTCTGAATGTGATTGCTGCTGCAAACTCTGACAACTCTATTTCCTTGCAGGAAATAGCGAACAACCAGGTCAGCTTTAACACATTGTTGCAGCGTGATTCAGCATGAGCAGCTGATTGGCGGGTGGATCAGCCTCCCGGAATAGCTTCAATCAGCTGTTCCAGGCTGCAGGGATTGTCACAGATCATCGCCTCCTCTGTGTCTTACGCTTTTGGCTACATTCAATATGTAAGATGCCCCCAAATTTTCACCCTCTTTTTTTTTCGGCCGGGGGGGGGGGAATAGATAGATAATAAGACTCTCCCACCCCTCATGTGTGTGTACTGCATACCTGAATCAGAGGTAAAATTAAAGTCAAAATAACACCAACGTTTATATTTCCATGCATGGCAGTTTATGGAAGACTATGTATTAAATGAAATAGACTATTTAAGTTCTAAATAGCAATAGCACTTAGACTTACATACCACTTCATTGTGCTTTTACAGCCATCTCTAAGCAGTTTACAGAGTCAGCCTATTGCCCCCAACAATCTGGGTCCTTATTTTACCCACCTCAGAAGGATGGAAGGCTGAGTCAACCTTGAGCCTGGTGAGATCTGAACTGCTGAATTGCAGCTAGCAGTCAGTTGAAGTAACCTGCAGTACTGCACTCTAACCAGTCCACCACCACAACTCTTGTCCTCTATTTACAAGCCAAACACTAATACTCAAAGCACCAATATCCATGTCTTGTTTTCTAAAATAATAATGATTTTTTTTAAAAAAAATTGGATGGTATTTAGCCACAGTCCTGGTCAAGAGCTGAAGGAATCTATCCATTGTATATCCACATATCCATTATATAAACTTTTGTGACTCTTTCATATATTTGAGATGCTGTGAGAACAATATGAAATAAAATGGACTAATAATTTGCTTTTATCAGGATCCTGATAGAATGTTCCAGGGAAATATATGACTGGTTCCTCAAAAAGCATTTCTAACTTTTTTGAGAACAGCAGATAAAAGCACAAAGTCATTTTATGGCTAATGGCAAAAGCCACTATATCAACCAAATTAAACACTTCTATCTCAATTATTTAAAATAGAAGCACTAAAACCTACAGCACTTAGACTTTTGTATTCATTATGCTTTTTTAGGAACTGCCTATTGTTATACAGAACATTTATTTCATATGTCAAAATGTCTAGAATCAATTAACATGGATGGCTAAATCAAGAGATGTACAGAGTTATATAAAATGTATACATACAGGATGTACGTGATAAAGTGCATATTTTGCTTGCAAAAGTTCCCATACTGAATCACCAGCACTTTTAAAAGTCTGATTTGTTTAAAAGCATGGAAAACTATTGTCCATCACATTAGATAAACCTAGATGGCCAATGTTTCTACCTACATTTAAGCATAGTATTTCACTGGGCTCTACTGAATTAAGGCGATGATTTAGTTTTAGGCATACTTAAAGTCCAAACAAAATGACTTAACAATAAATTAGCTATGTTCCATATTCATATGGAAAACTTTACTATCCCATTCACAAGGGGTTTTTCAATTAATATTATTCTGATTAGGATAATGCATCCAGTTATTATGTATGGTTTGGCCAACTTCCCACATTTTCATACATTGGTGAATAGCTGAATAACTGCAACAGCTGCATGTTTGGAACATTTATTTTAAAAAAAGGTAACTGGAAACACAAATTAGAGGTATCAAGTCATTTCTATTAATCCATATGAGCTATATATTAATCAAGGAGAGAGCCAGCCCCCAAATCAGGAGAAATTTTGTGACGGAAGAATTAATCAGAGGAACAACTTGCCTTCAGAAGTTATGGGTGTTCCACCACTGGAGGTTTTTAAGAAGAGAATCGACAACCATTTGTCTGAAATGGTATAGAGTCTTTATCCAACAGGGGGTTGGATTAGAAGGCCCCCTAAGTGGTAGAAACATATGTTAGTTTGTCATGGTTTACTAGACTTCTGGTTCCACCTCAGTGAGCTTGAAAATTTCTGCTGGATTCGGACTGCCAAAGGACATGGTTAAAAAAATTATGAATTACCTAGTGCATAATCCTTTCAAATCACATATTATAAATATTAGAAATAACTTCTATAGTAAACATTAAGAAAAAGAGATAAAATTATATTAATAAATGAGTGCAAATGCACTTATTCTTCTATATTTGGATTTCCCAACTTTGCAGAACTGTTTACTATTTAAGGAATTTTTACAAAATCCGCATATGAGAGAATATAGGAAAGAGACAATACAGAAGGCATACCATGAAAATTTGTTTGCATATACATACATACATACATACATACATACATACATACATAATCAGCTGATAAGGAGGAGACCTGTGGCTTGATGGCTAAGACGTTTGCCTAAGATGCAATACAGCACAGGTTCGAATCCCAGTAAGGGTATGGCTAGCTGATGAGAGCTAAATAGCTTGAAATAGATCTATACTAGTCTCCCTTTATTTATTTATCAGCACAAATAAACACACACACACACACAGACACACACACACATATATATATATCAATGAATAGGTATAAATTTTCATGCAATAAAAATGACATAAGTTTTGGCACAGCCTTTTCTAACAATGCTCAGAAACTAATATGTAAATGAGATGAAGTAAATCTCTCAGCAATAAGATATAAACTCCACTGCAGTAAATTGTATATTTGAGTCTCATTAAAATGCACAGTATAAACCTCTTCATATCTAGCAATGGAAAGGTGACTTATTTATAATTCATCACATACCTATGGAATTCTATGTTATGTTATTTCTAACCAAGCTAAGGAACTTTCATTCCAACTTGCCAAGTAGAGAAAAGCTGCAAAATTTGGTACTCTGGGAAATAAAATTCTTTGTTGTTAGTATAGGATACAGGAAAGAAAACATTCGTAATTATAAAAGGAATTATAACATAGAAAGCAATATTCCATCCTATAACTGGAGTTTTTAAAACTCCTGTAACTGGAATTTTAATAGATGTTAAAAGCTATGGTTACAAAAAAATAACAACCCTATACCAAGATACAGGGTGGCTCAGAGGCTAAAATACTGAGCTTGTCGATCAGAAAGGTCGGCAGTTCAGCGGTTCGAATCCCTAGCGCCACATAACAGAGTTAACTCCTGTTACTTGTCTGCCAACCTAGCAGTTCGAAAGCATGTAAAAATACAAGTAGAAAAATAGGGACCACCTTTGGTAACAGAGTTCCGTGTGCCTTCGGTGCTTAGTCATGCCGGTCATATGACCATGGAGATGCCTTCGAACAGCACTGGCTCTTCAGCTTTGAAACGGAGATAAGCACTGCCCCCTAAAGTCGGGAACAACTAACACATATGTGCATGGGGAACCTTTACCTTATACCAAGATAATTTTTGCAGAAAAAATATTTTTTTCTTTACATGGATAAAAGAAATAGTCACTCCTGAATTAACGACAATGGGGGAATAAAATGGCTAGTTTAGCATATTTTGTCAACTGCAGTTTATGAAAATTAATTCCTTTCTATATCATTTGCATCTTATTAACTGTAAATTGTTTTAACAAACAATCTTCTATGTTGTAACCAAATTCACAGCTGTGTTTGCCTTTCTAGAATGACTGCTTTTTGCATAAAAAAAGAACGATTTGAGGGCATTTAAGGCCCTGTTTTAATCCTCCCTGTTTTAAGATATAGCATTTTCTGTGCTGCGCAAAGCACTACTTCAGCGGATATTTAATTTTAATTTTTACTTATTTTAATGAAATTCGGAATACATGACACATTATCTTCTTGGCATTGTTTTAGCCTTGTGAGCAAAATTACTGCTGTTACAAATTAGCAGCTCAGGGATCCTATCAGTATGAGGATCTTAACTGGGAGAATGTAAAACTTTAAACTTTCTTACTATAATCTTATATCAGATCTACACTGAAATTCATATCACCAGAAATGTACAGGCATGAACAATGTTTTCATGTTAAAATGTCCCAACTCTTAAACATCTCATTCTGTGTATGGAATGGCCTGTTTGGTTTCAACAGAGGATTCCAATGCTGGAATGTGACAGCCTGACCTTATCAAAAGTGGCCCAACTTAACTTAAACTGTTTGGAGTATGAATGGCCAAACCACTTCAATATAGGAATTTCCTGGTTTGGAAACAGTTGTTTTGATTATAACAAAAGCCTTATTTCAAGAGTTTTTGTTTAAAGGTCACAATAACGACAATTTTGTTAAGGGTTTTGAGTGTTCTGACATAGAGAAATTAATCTTTTTTATTATTTGTCATCAGGTTGGATTTTTTTTTCCTGCCTAGCCTAATGGATTCTATCGAAGAAACCAACGGTTAAGCAAATGGCCAGGCGGATTAGGGGCCTACAAATGCATATGTATCCTTATTGGATTATTGGTTTTTGAGGGAGAGGGGAGGTCTATGGAAAAGTTAGAATATTATTTAATTTCGCTGACTTCTGTTTGTTGCTGACTCCGGACTTGTTCTATTGTACGCTTCTAAGAGTTCTAAGTTTCTCTTGCTACTTGTAAAACAGGGTTTTTGTCTGTTTAAGCATGATAGGCAGGCAGGCAATATTAAAGAGTCTAATTTTTGCTAGTTGGACATCTTGTTATTTCCAGTGGCTTGGTATATCTGCTAAGCGAAAATGCTGAATGCTAAATAAGTACCTGTTGTATATAAATTAAGTTCTAATGAAAATAATAAATGATTGGGGTTTTTTTTTCTATGTTTGATTGAGCACTTTAGGGAGATGATTTAAAATTGGTTCCCTTTACTTCTGGGTTAGCATTTTAAAATATCTCTGCAAATTCCCATTTATAGATACCCATACTAGCTTTCATTTCAGTCCTATAAACCTCTGATTTGAAATAAACATGGCATATTTATTACATAGAAATACCTGTAATTGTTCTTTGTAATGTAATCCCATTGTTCCCTCCTCGTCACCAGCTCTAGCATGTACCTTAAAATCCTAAAAATGTTTTCTCAAAAAACAGTTCTCCTTTCATCAGACACCCTCTCCTCACAACCATATCCGCTTCTATGTTGATTCAACTAATTTCTTACCCAATTTTCAAATAAATAAATATAGTAGCAACAGTAATGATATTAAATAGAAAGCTCATTGTAACTACTTTTTAACCCTATTCCATCTTCCCATTTTCAGAATTTAGTTTAGAACAACAGTAGCTACAAAATATTTTAAAGCAAAGTAGATTTGCATGGATTCTCACATTTCGTGGAGAATGGACACCTTCCCTGTTACCCAGGAAACATGCCTGTCTAGTCCCTTTTCAACCATCACTGCCCCTTCTACCAAGAGTAAGGGCAACAAAGGGGAGATTGCCACATAGCACAAATGCTCTCCTCTTGTTCTTATTATCAATGTCCTTGAATGAAATGAAGCCTTCAGTCTAGCCTAATTTCACCTTGCACTGCTGATTCTCCTGCGTTGGGTTAAACAGGTGGTCCAGATGTCAGCTGTTCCCCTGAGCTATCTAATTGCTGATGGCTGGCTCATTGCCACCATATTAATAAGCAGACTACTCACCGACACAATAATCAATTCTGGTACGTTTCAGATTCATGCAGAGAGAGCTGTCTGATTTCTATCTGGTTTGGTGGGTTGATATGAACAGAAAGACTGCTCAGGCAATCCCGCAGCAAATACTCTGCATACTGCCAATAGAACTATTATACTTTTGCAATTATGCATAATATAGTGTTTCCTGATAATAAGACAGGGTCTTATTTTCTTTTGACCCCGAAATAAGCCAAGGTCTTATTATTTTTGAAGTGCTGGAGGTGGAGAGAGTAGTCACCTCATGGCTGCTGCTGTGCTGCAATATTTTAGGGGGAGGGCTTATTTTGGCATGGGCTCGAAAGCTCGATTGGGCTTATTATACAGGGAGGTCTTATTTTCAGGGAAACAGGGTAGTACACTTTTACTAGTTCTAAATCAAATATAAGCACCCTTTCTCAAATGACAACATTTCTGCTCCTAGAGATTTTCAAAATCCAAAGTATTTGTTTTATCACTTCTTTTGATCAGTGCACACAATTCATATAGAAGCTTTTCATCCTGGCATGTATTTTCCCCACTAAATAACAGGTCTGTTAGAATAAGAGAAGGTTAAGGCTCTAAATGGAGTAAAATGAAAAGCAAATTTGAATAAATGTATTTTATATCTCTTGACCTTTTTTATAAGTTCATTCTTAATGTCAGCTTTTCCATTGAAGCCTGAAATTTAATTAGTCTTATCCACACCATTACAAAATTAGTTTTATACACTTATATTTAATGATATTTAACCTAGTTTACCCATATTTATACACACTTAATCAAACTTATTTACCATAGTTATTTAGTAATAACAATTACCAAAAACTAGTATGGATGCTTACTTTTAATACTTATTAAATTGCACAGCTGTTAGTAAAAATGATGTAGAAAGGAAAAACTGGAAAACTTAGGAAATTGAAAAGTTGTTGATTCACACAACCACATCTTAGATTCTGGCAGAAGGCTATTGCTGAAATAATATGGTTCTGGCGCATCCTATTTCTTTTTTTTCATATTTTTTATTTTTTATTTAAAACAAACATAACGTCCTTCTTTACATGCTGTAGAAAGTGTATCAGTTGGTTACAAAAAGATTTTTGTACATCTCTTCCACAATCAACAAACATAATTCATATTAACTCAAGCATTTTAACATATTTATACATGTCACCATCATCATATCTCCATTTTCATTTGACTATAATTGTTTAAGCGTCCTTCATTATACAATATACCAAAATTTAATACGTAACCACATACTGGCCTTTCAATTACTATTTATAAAATCCTCCACTAACACTAAATCCTTATGTCCTATCTAGCTAAACATCGATAATATTTAATAACAAAGTTTTCTAATCCAAATTAGAATCACTTTCCAAATCACTGTTCATATCCAGTTTCCTTATGTTATGCCCATATCTACCGTGTTTCCCTGAAAATATGACAAGGTCTTATTTTCTTTTTACTCACAAAATATGGCCTTGGGCTTATTATAGGGGAGGGCTTATTGTTTTGGGGTTGCCAGATGGCTGCTCCCTTGTGAACTAGCTCCTGAAGAGCCGGGCACAGCCTCAGGGGCAAAGCAGCCATGAGGTAACCAAGCTCACGAGCAATCGCCCGGCAAACCCCCTCTCCAGCAGAGCGACATTCACTTACCTAGGGGGTATCCCTAAGGCGCCAAGCCAGGTGGTGCTCTGCCCACTCCCCAGCCCCGGCTTGGCACATTAGGGATACCCCCTAGGTCAGTGCATGGAGCTCTGCCGGGCTAGAGGAGGTTGCACAAGTGCCTGTTCCGCCCCCCTTAAGTAACATAAATTCTGTCCACTTGTCCTCAGGTTTCAACTTACCAGCCACGTCCCCTGACACTACTGAAGAGACATTGGCAAGGGTGGCTACTGGAGTGTCCACATTAGGCAATTGAAGTGCCTGGAAGAAGGCCTGCTCCATGTTGTAGAAGCGGCAATTGTGGCTCCCAGGATTGGGAAAGGTGGAAGGCCCATTGATTCTTTACCACTTCTAAAAAAAGGCAAGGAGCTGGGACCTCCTCCTTGTTGGTCACTGATTTCCCTCAGTCTTTTGGACCAATCAGGCTGTGAGAATATCCCAGGAGTAGCCCCTCCCTCGAGTCTACCAGAAAATTCTACGATCTAAATATACACGTATTAAATATTTAATCCCTCCTTTATAAAAATACAAAACAAAACAAAATTTGTGCTTTTTCACCAATCCATAAAACTATGGCAGTTCTGGACAGAATCTTGACATTAAATCAGTAAAATAAGATTACTATGTTTTATAACCATGGCAAAATGGTCATTAAAAATTGGATCAACAATAGGTTCATATCAATAGTTATCTCCTGCTGGTTTTTCCAAATTTATTTACACCAGGCTACAAGTTTTCATCAAGCATTTTGTGATACTTCCATTTTAATGGGATTGTGATCTATCGTGTCCCTATCCTTATTCCATCCATCCTATTCTACATACAGCATATTCCCTCCATCCCAAGGTTTCTTATAATGCACATGTTAAAAATTGCACAGTAAAACCAACTTTCTGAAATGAAAACATACTGTTTCAATTACAAGCAAAGGTTGCTACTTAACTGTAAATCAGAGGGGGGGTGAGAGAGGGAGGGAGAGAAGGAGAGAGAAAGAGAGAGGGGAGAGAGTATTGCCAAAGTAAATTGAAACCAGCAGATTGTTAGGAAATAGAACATCAGGGGACCTCGAGGCACTGTTTCAGGGAATGGTGTTAAAAAAAATCTGTGCTTCTGTGTCCTTAAAAAAGGATGCAGAAAAAGTCAAGTAAATACATTCATACATATAAAGGCACTGAAATTATACTATTATACTGAATATGATAGAAGCCATATATCATTTGTGCTCTGTACTTTTCAGCAACATCAAAAACATATTAAATCTCTATGGTAATATTGTTAATTCATTGCAACCATTTCTGTTCAGCCAATAAAAATAACCCAAGATTTATAATTCACATTATATGCTACATGTTGAAAGGATAAAGACCCAGGAAACATCTATAAGACCTAATAACAACTGGTGCAAATCAAATAGGAAGCAATCCTAATTTGGTTTAACATTATTATTGACTTCTAACTGTAGTATTTCATATGAAAAGATATTATGTGCAGGATTTGGAAATTCAAAAAACACTTCATGATGTTTTTTCCTATGAAAACATAAGGACATAATCCCACTTTTAAAGTCTGCTACTCCACCCACAATTTATTGATTTTAATAGGAGAATATACTGACTGAAATCAAAAAAATTTGGGGTATGCTTATATATCACATAATATAATTACTACTAAAGAAGAACTAAGTATCATTAAGGAGAAGTGCCTAATGCTGGGAAAGATTGAGGGTACGACAGAGAATCAGGTGGCTGGATGGAGTCACTGAAGCAGTAGGCATGAGCTTAAATGGACTCCAGAGGATGGTAGAGGACAGGAAAGAAGGCCTGGAGGAACGTTGTCCATGGGGTCACGATGGGTTAGAGACGGCTTTGCAACTAACAACAAAAGTATTACTAGAAAAATTTAAAAGCTCAAAAAAGTTTAATTCTACAAGCACTTTAATGGGAGAAAGTATCAGTTTTTGAGAGTTGGGTAGCAAATAAGTTTAATAAATTATAATCATTACCACTGGACATAGCTTTTAATTTGGCTAAATATGCATAAAATCAGACTTATTTCCATAGAACAAGTTTAATAATGGACACATTCATCAGGATTTAAAAATACTGAGCTTTAACCTGTCAGTGTTTAAATAAATAGTCTTAGTTTTGCAGAAAACTTTGAATTGCAGAAAAGCACATATTTTTCTTGTTTCTATGTTCTTTTAATAAATTACACTATTTCAATATAAATCTGCAGTACTTTGTAATCAATTGATAGAACATGAAAAAAATTAATGGAATAGGGGGAAAATAACTCTTGGGTATATCATGGAAAGCTGCATTATAGTGTAGAATAGCACTAGTATTATAAGTACTCTAAAGATAAAGTCTCCTTACAAATGAATTTTGCTCTTGGTGATTAAGTCAATGGATTATTGGGAAAATGTTGTATAAAAAACACTGGGACTCTGTCCATCAGCAAACAATGGAAACTGGGGGAAAAATGGCGTGGGAGAATTAGCCAGCCAAAACAACAAACAAAAATAATTCGGTCCAAAAATTGGCATTATTGCATAAAATAGGATATGGGGTAGGGGGAAATCCCTAAGCTCTAATTGGTTTATTATGGAGAGGTAGGTGGATAGCAGCTTGAAATGTGACCAAATTCTCTATTTTGAGTTCCTTCCTTATCACATAATCAAGACTCATATAAGTGTTAGGCTATAATTTCAATTTTTTTGCAGGTTTCAAAGGTGTGTTTGGTTGGTTTTTGTTAATTCAGCAGTGTAGCCTGTAGCTCTTGGTATAAATAGTAATCAAGTCCAAACCTGGTTAGTTTTTTTAAGAAGAGGCAAGGTCAGCTAGCTACTGCCATCTGCTGTGACTTGTACCATGAAACACATTTTCAAAAGGGAACAAAATGAAGTGTTTAAAACCAGCAGCTGATTTTGAGAAGTTACGTTGCAGTGTAGAAATAGCCTTAAATTTTTGAAGGATATTTCTGCTTTTAATGAAACAGGGCTGGAACACAATAACATATCAAATTTTAATTTCTGAAGACTATGAATTAGTATGAGCAAAGAATCATGTTGCCCGTGTTCATTTAATCACACGCTGATGCCCATGTTCATCTAATCATAACTAATAACATATTTTTAGGTTTATGTTCTGCTTCAGCAACCTACAATGTTTGTTTTATCTGAAGACTGGGCAGCAAATGAATGACTGATAAATATCTTGCCATCACCTCAAGGAGGGATTAATATATCTGGAGACACCCTTGGGTTTTGGTTTTTTTTACCAGCTTGAAGTTTTCAAACTGTGAGTAAGAATCACTTTTTAAAAGCTTTTTCTGTACGTGTAGTTGGAAATAAAGCCCAGAATATGTTATTTCACCTGTGCAAGACACCACTTTTATTCAGAAATGTAATTGCATAAATTCATTTTAAGATTATCATTAAGTTTATGAAACCTTGAACTATAGAGTACCCATTTCCTAATCCAATAGATTGGAATTCTAATTAGATTTAACTCTACTCCAATTCTAGTGGATCCCATTATAAGAACCAATTGTCTCATTCCATTGGGAAAAGATATTCTGACAAACAGAAGCAGCCATACTATTGTCAGATTAGTTTGACATCTTGGATTATGTAGTCTAATGGTTCTTAATTCTCTTTCCTCCTCTTTCTTCTTCTAAGGCACATATTAAGTGGGATATATAGAACTTAACTATGCAGATGCAGTCCTTTCCCACAAAGTACCTCTGTAGTTAAGTATATAGATTTACAAAGGTTTATATTTGCAGGATCAGACAGCACAATGAGGCACTTCTCACTATTTCTTGGATTACACTATTCAAGCCATCTTGTATCTAAACCTATCCACATAGATAGAAAATCAGCAAATCAAGTAAAGAATTTATTTATGACATACTGTAATTTCTTACTTCAGAAAACTTAAATATGTTTCTTTGAGTAGCCTTGAATTTTTATTAAGATAATGAAAATCCATTTGACTGAACTTCGGTAAGATCTTTTTATCACATGGGTTATCCAACATATATTTATAATATTGCTGTCTATTATATCCAATTTACCAGCAGAAAGCACAATGATGACAGAGCCCTGTTTTGAAAAGCACACATAACTCATGTTTTGATCCTCTTTCAGCACACTGAGCTGCAAAAGTGTCCCAGTTCTGCAGCTTTTCTTTAACCAGGGAAAGACACATATTTGCAGCAGGGAAAGCAAATCAAGCAGAGACTTCTTTCCTATGATTTCAGCTAAAGCGTTTTTGGTTGCTATTCATGCTGAGAGGCTATTTGCATGCTCAGAGATAAGAGTTTACTTATGTGCTTGGGGCTACATTCTTCATACTAGAAAATGGGTAGAAATGCATAAACCCATGAGTAAATCTATTTTGTGGCACTTGTCTATATCCTTAAATGGAAAGGGGAAGGTGAGGGGAGGCAATAGCTTGAAAAATAATGGAAGTTGCATGTATTACTTAATTTTTGTCTTGTTTTCCACTTAATTCATTGCTGTACTTGCTGAAGAATTCACGATTTGAATTACCTTCCTGAATTATTTTCATTGTAAATGTTTATTTACAGATACCATGGCGTGAACTATAGAAAAAGCGTTTCTCATTCCTATCTTGCATTTATATTTAACCTATAGAGGTTCTGACTGTGGCGATATTGCGCTACAGAGACGTTACGCTAACATATAGCAATTAGTCAGGAAACATTTCCAGTGTTTTTGGACATTTAGATGGATGAGTTTTCAAGAAACACAGCTTCAGATTTATTTCTAATTTTTAATTCAGTGCCAACTACCATGGTTAATTATCATTATCATTTATTAAATAAATCAGTCAACACCCAATGAATCTAAGTGATTGAATAAATCCAATATATATTAAATGGGAAGATTAATATTCTGGTCCAAAGAAGGTTAATCAATTTCAAAACAGAATCATTTTCACATGTCAATTATTAATGACAAATGTGTTAATATATAGTCATGTGAAAAAGAAAGTACATTCTCTTTGAGTTGGGTTTTATATATCAGGACATAGTAAAAATCATCTGATCCTCAGCAGTTCTGAAAAGTAGGTAGTAAAATCTCAGATGAACAACAACACATGACATATTACACCATGTTATCATTGGTGCAATGGTTAAAATGCAGTACTGCAGACAACTTCCGCTAACTGCCAGCTGCTAGCAGTTCGAATTTCACCAACTCAAGGTTGAGCCTCCCATCCTTCCAAGGTCACTAAAACGGGGATCTAGATTTTGGGGGGCAATATGCTGACTCTGTAAAGTGCTTAGAGAGGGCTGTAAAGGACTCTGGAGCAGTATATAAGGCTAAGTGCTATTGCTATTTTACAAAAAGAAAGCCAAAATGGAGAAATGTGAAAAACTAATACCTTTACTGCATCCATAGGTATAAAGAGGCTAAATAGCAGCGAGTTGCTGCTATTCAAGTGCCCTTGATCAATTGATCATCATCAGCAAGTATGATTACCTCTATAAAAGCCAAAGTTTTAGGAGTTTGCTGGTCTACAGCAGGGGTCCCCATCTGTGATCTGTGGACAGGCACTGGGTTGCGGCATTCCAGAAACCAAGCTGCGCAAATAAGCAAAGCTGCATCTGAAGGATGCAGGCAACACATGAAACCATGCAGTCTACAGAAAATCTCTCTCCACAGAACTGGTCCCTGATACACCAAAGAATGTGAGCTGCTGGTTTACAGCATTGAGGTGTGCATTAACACAATTCCAAGAGTAAAGACAGCAATGGTCTTACAGAAGCTATTGTTGCTGCCCATCAATCTGGGAAGAATTTTAAGGCCATTTCCAAACAATTTGGATAAATCATTCTACAGTAAGGAAGATTATTCACAAGTGGAAAACATCCAAGGCAGTTGCCAATCTTCCCAAGAATGGCTATCCCAGCATATTCACCTCAAGGTCAGACCATGCAATGCACAGAAAACTTTCAAAAAAATCCAAGTTTTATATCTCAGACTCTGCAAGTATCAATTAGCATGCTAAATTTTAAATTTTGTGACAAAGCAATTAGAAAAAGACTGAAGGGTTATCAAGAGAAAGCTTCTTTTCTCTAAAAAGAACAGGGCAGCAGTGATGATAGATTTGCTAAGTTGTATCACAACACTTCTGGAACACTGTTCTTTCGACAGACGAAACCAAAGTGAAAATGTTTGGCCATAATGCACAATGCTAGGTTTGGCAAAAACCAAATACAGACTATCAGCACAAACATCTCATACCACTCTCAAGCGTGATGGAGAAGTGGTGATGATTTTTGCCTTGTTTTGTAGCCCCAGGACCTGAAGCAATATTGTAAAAAAAGGAATGGGCCAAAATTCCTCTACAATTATGTGAGAGACTGATAAAATCATATGATATTGGTGCTTGAAGATGGTTCTATAAGCTATTGAATCACAAGGGATAGTTAATTTTTCACACATTTTGGCTTTCTTTTGGTAAAATAAAGGATGACATGGTGTAATATCTGTTGTTCATCTGAAATGTATTTATCTACTTTTAAGAACTACTAAGGACCAGGCATTTTTACTACATCCCAATATGTAAAATATAGAAGTCAAAGAGGACATTTTTTCTTTTTCACGTGACTATAGCTGGTAAAATGTTTAATGATAGTAACGTTTTGGGGAACACAGCTTCTTAGTATAGCAATTGAAAAACCTAGTTATTTTAAGCCCTGAGAATGGCTACTTAAGTCATATGGTATCAAAGCAGACTCATGAGTCATTTCTGCATGGTCATTCTTAGTAAGCAAAAAATAATTTGTTTACACTGATAATATGGTAAACTGGCATTACTGCTAAAGTAGATCACTAGCTGGAGAGGTGAATAGTTTTTTAATAGTTTTTTAAAATAGTTTTTATTTATCTTAAAGCAATAGGCTACTTCATCAACTCAATAAGTAAAGGGAATACAGTAAGGGGAAGTACATCTTCCAAAACCCAAAATGTACCAATGCATATTGCCTGAAGACTTAATATTATGTCAAGTTGGGGACAGCATATTTCCAATTACAAGAGGCAGGAGAATAATATGGGGAAACAGTATGCTTCTGTCTCCTATTGTTAAGTTCTCGGAACTGATCACAAGATTTTACTTCAGCAAAATATCTACAAGAGAACTGAATTGAAACAAAGTTATAGAAATCATAGCAGCTGGATTGCTTTCACTTTAGTGTATCTCTCAGCTTGTAATGTCAATTTTTTTACAGATCTCTCTGGAAATGTGTGAAGAGGCTATTAGTTTGCCTGATAGTTGAGGAATGTGCAGGTGGTAAGGTTGTGACTTTCAATTAAACTATGTAGATGCCATTACATGTAAGCATTCCAAAGGGGTATGGCTGGTTGCTGTGAGAAACAAAATACTGGACGAAGATACGTCCTGGTCTAATCAAATAGGCCTATAATGTTCACTCGTGTTTGAAACGCAAAGACGAAGAAGGAAAAGAAAGAAACATATGGTCCTCTTTCAGTAGCATTATGTTGATCCCAGATTTTTGTTATGGTGTCTGTTGTGAATGCCTTCTGTTATCTATTAGTCTGTGCAAATCAGGGGTGGGTTCCTGTACCGGTTGACACCAGTTTGCGTCGCGCTAAGATCACAGAAAAAAAAATCAGTTAAATTATATATAGATTGTCACATGTATGCCTCTAATAAAAATTAAGTGATGAAAGAGATTTGCTAAAACAGAAAAGAGAAGGAAAAACAGGGAAATTCTGAAGAAAGCTGCTGGCAGATTTTGCACAATATAAGAAGTACACGTATTGGAGAAAAACTGACAAGAATGAATAACAGGAAGCTTAGTCATTTCTGGAAGACATTTAAAAAAACAATTAAGTTTATGTTTTTGTGAGGCAGAAATAGGAAAATATTGTACTCTAAGCAAGAATAGAGGCCTCCCTGCCCATTAAATACAAATTTAAATTGTAATGTTAGAATGCTAATCATACTGGGTCGGAATAGATATTGGCTAGCATAAGGTAGGAAATAATGGAATTAAAAAACAGCACAGATGGCACAAATAAGAAAGCAAAAGAAAAATTATGTATCTAGAGACTTGTAAAATAGAAAGTAGCTGTGACTGACAAACTTCCAGAATAAGATACTATCAAAACAATAATAAATAGTGCAACCATTATTATTCTAATATATATTTCTGACAAATTTGATTTTCTTATTTTTTAAAATAGGCTTTGAAATGAAGTAAAATGTGAACTGAAAAGCAAGCAGAATATGGTTTCTAGATCAATTCAAGCTAATGGTGTTTTTTTTAGCCACAAAGACAATGGTTTGGAATTTCTGTACATCAGAAAGATTGCCTTATTCTATAATAATGTGTCCATATAAAAATATTGCCATTTCCAATAGAAGCTCTGATATGTATCGTGACATTTAGAGTAAATGAAAAAATGAAAGAGCATAGTGGGTAGCAGTACCCCACTTTTATTATTCTTTCCCAAGTTTACTTCATCTTTATTATGCCATAATTAGACACTGAAGGCTTCCTGTTCTGTTAAATAATTTCAGTATTTTAGACATTTTGTTCTCATTTTGTATGTGATGAAAGTACCATCTTTTATTTTTATCTTGTAATTACTCTAGCTTTAATTGTTCTTTATTTTCCTGCAGTTTCTGCCTGATTTTTGTACTTCGCCTAAAGCAACATTAAATCTCTGACTTGGATAGTAATTGAGTAAAGTGAACAATCCCGATCAAGTCTTCAAGTGAACACATCAGAACTTAAGACTGGTAACTCTTAACAACTGAAAATCTGATGGGGCCATTGAGTGTATTTGGCTCAATGCCTTAAAAGCCTTCCTGCAGCTAAGTAGCCTGATCAAGTTGTCTTATTCAGCTACTTAAAAGCCTTTCCAGCTTCTTTCCATATTAACATGAAAAAGCCTGAAATGGAGCCAATGCACGTGCGGTTGACTAAGGAGGGGTCTACATAGCCTGTTTCCCTCCTTATTGTACTTATGTGTTCAACAAAAAAACAAAAGACCCAAAATCTGGAAAGTAAGCTTTTGTATTTTAAAAGCAAAATAACAGCCACACACATTCTAATAAAAATACTAAGTTAAATATTCTCTATCTATGCTACCTCTGGTAATAACTTACTGGTAATTCTTCTTACTATGCACAAACAAATACAAAATGTTGTTTTTCATTATAACCTATTTCTAAATTATCTCAGCTTTCTCTGCAGTATTTCTCAACAACAGAAGTCCTTCCTACCAATTTTCCCCAGGCAGGTAAATTTATTACATTTCTTCCAAAGGACCATAGAAAATATTTAGTGTACAAGGTCAAGGGAGGATACAGCAAAAAAGGAAATAAATTAATCTGTCCTTTACCAAAGTACTAATATCACTTTAAGCAGTCTAAGTGTTCACCTATATGGAATCCCTGGTCATCTGGGCATCTAGGCAAATACAAGAATTTTTTGATCATAAAGTATTTTTAATACAGTACAAAATATTATAATATATAGTTAGGCTGAATATCTGTGCTGCGAATGTGGCGTTTTTTATTTTAACCAATGACAATACAGATGAAAAGTTAAATAGTAAGCAGGATTTCAGTATCAGCATTTAAAAGGTACAAAGAGCAGAAGCTTAAGCCATAAAATACACAGAAATAGTGGGCAACGAACAGCTCCACACAAAACCAACATTGTTAAACAAAATTGTATCTAAAACTTAACACTTCCACTGCTGTTTCGATTCCTTAGACCAGATCTTTAGAGTTCAAAAAGACGGTGCTCAAGCTATCATATAACACCATAAATACATTAATAAATTAAAAGCAACTGCAAAAGATCTCCTTAAAATGAAAAATTAAACAATAAATTTTGATTAATACTTTTGAACAACTAAGTGCTCATTTAACAAGAAATGTCTTCATACACTAGTGGAATGCAGCTACAACAAAAAATATTCAAAAAATGTTCTGTTTTCTATATTTTCTATATTTCCTCATAAAATTTTTCAGTAAAGATTTATCTACAGTATTACATAATTTAAAAAAAACAGATTTTACATTATAATTCTTCTTTCAAACAGGACATGAAAACTTCTGATATTAAAAATGCAAGGGTATTATAGGAACCAGGGGAGAGCAAAAACAGCCTCTCACCCCAGAGGCGCTCCAGACACTTCAGGAGCTTCTCTGAAGCCTCCGGAGTGCAAAAAAACAGCCCTAAAGGCAAATCGGAAGTTTGGGACTTCCGATTTGCTCATAAGGTCATTTTTTGCCTGTTTTTTAAGCCATCATGACAGCCTCCAGAAAGCCCCTGAATGCTACAGAGGGCTAAAATCGGCCCTACGAGCAGCCTGTAAGTGACTTCTGGTTTGCTCGTAGAGTCGTTTTTTGCCCTCCGGAGGCTTCAGGGAAGCTTCTGAAGCATCCGGACGGCTTCCGGAGGGGGAGCTGTTTTCGCCCTCCCCAGGCTCCTATAAAGCCTCTTGAGCCTGGGGAGAAAGTAAAAAGCATGCAAAAAATGGGGGAGCGCTAGTCATGCGCGCATGTGCGCTGGGGATCATGCATTGGATTATGGGTGTGGCACACCCGCGCATGACCCCCCCTGCGCTGCCCCCGCTTTTGGCACGCAAGCCAAAAGATTCACTATCGCTGCCCTAGACAATACTAAATATATTAAAATATGTACTTGTGGAAAAGTTACATATGCGAGGCAAATCTTTTGTACAAAATTTGTTTCCTTCTTTTAAAAAAATTGCTTTTCAGATGTTCACTTAGAAATAAAAACAGATAAAAAAGAATTCAGAGAATGCACTGTATTTTGTGTGTGTGTGTGTGTGTGCGTTAAATATTTAAATGTATTTTTTTAAAGTTGTAAGATCACTGACAACTTTGCTAAATAGAAAACTATTACAACATTTCTGTGAAAAAAATTTATACAGTCTGGGTAACTTCTGACATATAAACTTTATTTTGTTTTGAGAAAATTTGAGCAAAGAATCTGCATTCATTTCATCATACCTTGTTTCAGATTCTTAATAGTGGGAGCTTCCCTTTACAGTCACAAGCCAGACAGCATTGCTTAACCACCATTCTCTGCTCTCTCTGATGCCACAATTAAATAAACATGTGCGTCATTAAGTGAGTACGATATAGAGTACCTCTTGGATAGAGGAAGCCTGGGAAAATCCACTACCCATAAAAAAGGCAAACAAACAACAAAAAACTTTGCAAAGCCAAAAGCATCTCCGCAAGGTAAAAGAGCTCAATCAAATTAGGGGTTTCTACCATATTACAATGTCAGAGAGGCTTACAAACAAATTTCCGTGTTACGTCAATGAAGCAATGCTTGTTTGCTGGGTCTCTGACCCCATCAGCTGGTGGTCAGAAGACTGCAAACCTATCCTAACTCTTGCTGATTTTGGGAAAGTCAGCCACTTACATGCAAAGCCACCAGCTTAGGTCAAACTTCCCAAAACCTTTCCATTGCTTAACCCCCTTCCATCCCCCGCAGATCCGTTTTTCTGCCCTCCCTAGCCAGGAGCACTCTATAAGCCTCCTAAAGGTTATGCACAGCCATTTTGGTGAAGGGGGTGGGACTTCAGGAGGCAAAAAATGCTGTATTCAGTGTATAAGATGCACCCAGATTTTCAGCCTCTTTTTTGAGGGGAAAATGTGTGTCTTATACTCTGAAAAATACAGTAGTTTTTGGAAAGTCTATCATAACTTCAAATTGTCATTAAGTAGCCAGTCATATATGTAGTTATATCTACCTGTAGTTCAAAGACATAGTGCCACTGCAAAACTTAAATTTAATTTAATTTCATTTCATTTTAATGATGCAAGTGCCTTCATAGTTAAATTTTATAAGTACTATTTAAACATGTTAATGTACATTAAGCAATCATAACATTTTTATTATCATGTATTGTATTGTTAATTCCTTATATTGTTTATATTAAATTACATTTTTGCTTCTACAAAAATTAGTTTCTAGTTATTTTAAAGATAAATAAAATTTGGGAACTGTGAGATTATGTCTCATCTTCTCAGGTAAGGACTGACACAGGTGGGAGAGAAGTGTCCAATGAAAAAAGAGTTGGGATATAAAAGATTAAAAACAGAGACAGAATGGATTTACACTTTAAAACATTAGAATTTTTGCTAAATTAACAAATGTCTCAGCTGCTAGAACAAATATGATATATTTGTATACTATATAACATAATCATTACCATATGGAATTCTGTTCTGCCTAAACCATAGCATACAAAGTACCAGTTTATAGTTTCGATAACAAGAAAGTATTAAATTAAAAGATTAGTATAATCCTTTTAGCAGTATGATGTTTTTAATCCAATAAACCTCATCAGCAAAAACATTGGTTTTAGTCCACCATAGAAGTGATTTAGATAATAAACAACTAAACTCACCACAGATTTGCTGGATCTCCTATCATATGAAAAATAAAGCTTAAAAATTAAATATATATGACATCAAAGCAACATTTCATGGATTGTTAATGCCTAGGCTGAATAAGCCACAAAGTTAAAAACAATCCTTCCATTCCCAACCACACTAAGCCAGTCTTCCACCACCAGATGTTTCTCCAAATGTGGGGATTTCCAATCAGAATACTGCAATTAGCATTGTCATTTCTATGGATTTAGAGACTGATACCCATATATCTAGAGTGCACCTTGCTTGAAGATACATTAGGCCATGTTTCAAAACAGAAAAGAAGAACAAAACATGGTTTCAATTCTTAGTTTAGTCATACCATATGGCTTTCTTCTATGAGAAATGTAGAAAACATAAATAGGAAAATGTTTATTGAATTCAAGACATTTTTAGGGGAATCCCAGAATCATAGCTCACTATTCTGGAAAGTAAACTCCTGATTATAATTTTTGGCGTGTGATCTAGTAAGGTCTTCCATTGGGTTATCAAGTCCAGCTATAAATGGGACTTACCATTTGTAATTTAGTTAAGAGAACATTTGAAATGTCTAAATACATTAACATATCAAGAACATCATACGTCTACAGCCTTCTGTATGATTTGTATTTTATAAGGTACAGCAATACTGATTAACTCTTATGCACATAAATTCAACAGAGGTGGCCAAATCATTCACTTTTGAAAAATGGCATCAGAACTGCCTAGCTAGTTGCAGCCATTATTTTGGCTATACAGGTTTTTTTTTTTTAATATAATGACGTTACGACTACACAAAAGATTATCCACCAATGTAATTTATAAAGCATGTCATACATATTAAATGGTAAGAATGTATTGAATTACCACCAGATAAGATTAAAAAATGCACAAAATCAGTAACATTCTATTATTGGCATAAAGTCCTTGACTTACAACCACTCATTCAGCAACTGTTCAAAATCACAATAGAGCTGAATGAGAAGAATGTTTGATGGTCCACAAAGTTGCAGGAGTCACAGCATCCCTATGATCATCTGCTAGCAATGAAGGCACCCCAGTACCAGATTCTTAACTATAACATTACAGTAAGCTGGAATCATATGATCATAATTTGCCAGCTTCCCCTTTGCAAAGTTCATGGGGAAGCCAGCAGGGAAGGCTGAAAATTGCTCCTGCTACTTTTTCTTTTGAGGAATATCTGCAATAGTAAGTCCAGATATATTTCAAATGTTGTAACACTCCTGTCTGCCCACACATCTTAGCGCTCCTTGTGGCTCACAGCTCCCACCAATCCATTCATGGACCCCACTGGCTCACACTTAGAAGACCTCATCCATGGCCCCTGCCAGCCTGATTATACTCCATAGTACTTGCCTGCAGCACATCCCCATGCTCTGTGTACCTTGCCCCCCAAACTATGAGGTCCTAAGGTTATTATGTCAACTGAGACTGCCGCAATTCCCAATACTAAGCAATGCAATCACCTGACTTTGCATTTTATGACCAGATCACTTATATACGGAAATTCCAGTTCTAATTGCTATCATAAGTCAAGAATGATCTGAACTTCCAGTGGAAATACCCTTTAAGCAGCAGAACCACACCTGACAAAAGACACAACTACCTCAATGTTTCAGAGGAGTACTCTGTTAATACTAACATACTTTATTAAGCCCCCCTTTGAATGTTTAAGCTACTATGGGATAATTTACTGACTCAAATTATCCCTTTCATAAGGGATCAACTGCACAAAATATCTTCCTATCATCTAAATAACATAAACTGCCACTGGTGAAATTTGTAAACCTCAGTGCAAAAATAGTAATATAGTGCGTTTACTGAGTACAATAAAAGCAAAACCAACATAAAGCCCAGACTTAGACAAGCAAACAGAAGATTAGTTTAAGAATGTGCATATGTGGTAGTGGTGAGAGTGGGGAAGAAACAGAGAAAGAGCTGTCGTTGGATTAGGAAAACTGGCAGAAATATTTCTCTGCACCTGCACTGGATTTTAAAGTTTGTTTTTGAACTCCTGCAAAGAAATTCCCAGGTGATTGCAAAGACAGAATCATTGCAAAGGCCATTCTGTGTGGTCTATGTATATCAACATTATACCAAATCAATGTGTTCACTCTCAGCTAAGCATGTTGCATGAACCAAACTAATTTGGTTTTTAAAACATGGTTATGACTTAGAATGCTGGCAAATTGCAGCCAGTATCTGATAGAAGTCTGTGACAATGAAAACCAACTTTGCAGCAAATTTTATGCAGTTCTTTTATTAAGGATAACTTCATATAAGAGTTAAAACTCACTAACCTTCAATCTATTAGGGTTTTTTAAAAAAATAATCAGTGTTAAACGTATTTAAGAGTTCCCCTTTAAGTTGGATATACATCTGATAGATTTAGAGCAGTGTTTCTCAAATTTGGTAATTTTAAGATGTTTAGATTTTAGCTCCCAAAGTTCCCAGCCAGCAATCCAAACATCTTAAAGTTGCTAAGTTTGAAAAATAGGGATTTAGAGCATGCTGAAACACACCTAGGTTTTTGTTTTGCTTGTTTGTTTGTTTTGCATAGAGGGCACATTCCACAAAGGTCATATATGTATATTAAATTGCAGCAGTGTCTTTAAAAAAAAAAAGTAAGCACTTTTATCTCTCAGGATAAAACTTCCAGCCAAACTGAAGCATTTCAATGGAACATTCTACAGAAAATCTTTGTCGGGTCATTTCACATTTGTTTCCCCAGAAACAAATCCTTCCAAATTAATTCTAAATTAAGAATATCTCTGAATTCTGCAGGAACAGGAGACACAGAAGTAAGTACAGAAATGTAACATCACTCACAACTCTTTTGACATACTTGCATCCAAGCACCAGTACAAACTAGAAGATTGTATCATGCAATCATCTGACAAGCTTTTATACAATCAATCACTTGACAAGCTGTGTGAGTGTAATTCTGCTGAAAAGCTTTCCAAGTTTTATTGTCCATTTTAAAGATCAATATGTTACAAAGATAATGATATAATCAGGTTGTTATCTAATGAGTAAGCATAGTTTTTCTCATTAATTTATAAGGGTTAGAATTTCTTGTCGCTGAACTAAAAATAAAATATGACAATAGAATCTCTGGAGCATGTTAGGATGCTGAAAAGAAATAAATGTAAGGCTAATAAATAACAGAATTACAATTTATACTTTTATAAAACTGGAACTGTGCTCCCAAAATTGACTGTAGTATTATAGTATACTTTTCCCCTATCTGGTGCCTCAGAGATAAGTTGAACCAAGTCCCATAATTTCAAACCACACAAATACTTTTTATTATATACCATTTTATGACAGTTCTTGTATGATCCTTGGTTTGGAGAGGTCTATGAGTGATACAGATTTACTATAAGGTTATAAGATGCCCATTGTGGGAAATCCAACACATATTCAAAGCACTAGATTGGGTGTCTTTAGATGATTCTAAAATGCCTGTATATTCTTTTGAAATTCCTAATATTATAAATGCAATACACAGCATTCTATCTCTATACCTTTACAAGTGAAAAAAAAAAGAAAAAAAACCTTTATCCTTTTCCTAATGATGCTTCATAGTGTCCTAGAGATGGAGATAGTACTGAAATAGGACAAATATCTAAAAACCTTTTGTTTCAGTCATCCATTTTATGTCATTTGTTTCCAACAAATAGTACAAGTAATTACACCAATTTATCTTTTGCACTTTCTCTGTGAACATGTTTATTTTGGTGTTACTCTTAACACAGATGTAACAGAGTATAAATCAGACCATAACTACATAATCAATTCAGCAATTATATAAGCAAAGCAATACTTAGATTCAATGAGAAAGAAGGACAGGAACCACAGTTACCTAAACAGTAGACTACAAGAGCAGGGTTCAAGTAGTAAATGCATCAGTCTTTTGGCTCTATCAGTCAGATTAACTAGAAAATGTCTTAGTGGTGGGTTCCAACCGGTTTGGCCGAAGTGGTATGGTTTGGCGGCCTGGGTGGCTGGAACCGACAGCAACCCAGGCCTGCCACACACTGAACTGGTTCTCCCAGCGGCGCCGTATACATGGCCATCTTGTTTTTGGCTTCTGCACATGTGTACTGGTGCCTGCTGGGAGGACCAGGTACGGTGCTCCAGAGAGCCCACCTGCCCGTGCTCCTTACCTGTATTTGAGCTGTTCAGCACATGGAGCATATGGCATCTGTGCAACACTCCGCCTAGCAGTGGTAAGTATGCATGCGCTGCATGTGTGTGCGTACATGCTGCACACATTCATGTAGTGGATGCCTCATCCCATTGCACCATACTGGTTGCAACGGGATCTGGAACTCACCACTGGCCCACATGCTGCGTGACCATGAGCAAACCGGTAGTAGTGGCTGCCAGAACAAACCCCTGGAATATTATTTATTTATTATTTATTATTAAAATTTATATGCCGCCCAATCCCAAATATGCCCATCCATCATGGTTTATATAGAGGTCAACTGTTAATAGTTCATAACCTCATCATAGTCAACAAACTATTCTATAAACCACTGCTTTAGAGTTAGGTGTTAATCTAATTGTCTTGTTAAATATCAATGTACAGAAACTTGACATGTACAAGACTTTGATTAAAATCAGCACCACTGCTCTGAGAATAAGTGAAAAATCTAAATCTCTTATAATTCCTATACAGGGGAACCTCTGGTCACCACCGTAATCCATTCTAGGACTTCAGTCACAACACAATTTGGTCGTGACCGGAAGCAAGACTGAGTGCACATGCACATCAAAAAAATGGCACGGGAGGGGAAATTGCCATGGCTGTGTTTGATCACCACCCGAGGATGTGTTCACAACCAGAGTGAAACATTTAGCAGATATTTTGGTCAGCACCTGATCTGGTTGGGGTCAGAATCGTTCGTGATCCAAGGTTCTACTGTATAGGAAGATAAACATAATCTATAGATGAAATGGTTATTCATGAGAAGGAGGGCTGGGCTTGATTTAGAACAGAATGCAGAGGCCTTAATAGGATGTTGTGTTTTAGTCATAAACACAACCACACCTCTTCTTCACATCCCTGCTATTCACAATGGTGGGAATTAAAAGTATTGGTGCCGAAGAGAAGTTTCCTTTAATTGAAAATAATAGGCACAGAGAAAGAATTACAGCTGAAATAAAACCTTGGGATGTAAGATGAAGCAATTTATCATGGGATAAGAAACAACAACGAAACTTGAAATAATTGAAGCACTGTTCCCCCTGAAAATGTTGAAAAGAAAACACTCTACCTCTTGATAACCCTTAGGCTTATCTTTTAATAGGATAGCACAAAAAGTGTGGACAGCTCTGTAGATGAGAATTCCGAACTTTTTTTTCAGTAAAAGCTGTTTATCTTCCAAGATCATGTTTACAACATTTTCATCCATGGTTAACTGGGAAACAAAGAGTTCTATGTAAATCTCTAACACGTGGAGCTTCCTAAACAGAAGCATCCCTACAGAGAAAGACATCTGCGTGAAATCTGATTAAGCAAAGTGCTATTTCAAAACCAGCTGAGCATCTTAAAAGAGCTGTCAAGGGAGAGGTTTATACCAGGCCAGACATGGTCACAGGGCTACATGATGCAAGAACACCAAAGACAGTGAAATATTCTTCTGTACAGTCAGTTGTCAATTGAAAGTTTTAGAAATTCAAAAATTCCATTCAGTACTTTCAAAATTGAGTAAAAAATCCTGCCTGATACATACTTTTGTCATTTCCGGTTTAGTTTGGTTCATTTTTCTACAGAAATATCACACAGGCTTGATGTGATTCTCCATTCACTCTTGTAGGCTTTAGAAATAGAAATATTTAAAATTGTTAATGTCAGAAATGGCATAGGAAAAAAAAAGAATTGAAAACAGACTTTAAGAGTACAATAAATGAAAAACCTAGTCCTTATATGCATGGCAATGGGATAATGTCAAGCCTAAACTCCATCCTAAATAATTATAAGGGAAATGGAAGTAGAGAACAAGCCTAGCTCAACAACTAATAGGATACTAGAGATCAATCTTGTAAACGGCAGTATTCTATTTAATTGGCTTCCACTATAAGGTTCAGAAACAAAAAAAGCTGCTTAAATCTATTTTCATGTGGAATCTGGTAATCCCAGATCATAAATGGACTGAAATGTGAGTCTGCAGACTTACTAGAATTTAGTAAAATTCTGTGTGTACACAAAATAACTATAGAACCCTCACATCCTGGAGATAAATCGTTCTATTCTCAAAATGACGCTAAAGGGCACTATACACAAGAACAACTAGATACAAGGACAGTTTTTTCCCAAATGCCATCACTCTGCTAAACAACTAATTACCACAACACTGTCAAACTATTTACTAAGACCATATTAGTATTCTTCTTCTTATGTTTCCTATCACTTATCTCCTCCCCGTTATGACTATAACTTTGTTGCTTGTATTGCTGATTCATATTGCTTTATTTGTTTCCTTGTATTATTTGATTGCTTATTTAGTAACCTATGACTATCACTAAGGGTTGTATATTATGACTCTTGATTAATGGTTTTTTTTTCTTTTTATGTACACTTGAGAGATTATACACCAGAAACAAATTCCTTGTGTGTCCAATCACACTTGGTCACTAAAGAATTCATTCCATTCTATTCTATTCTAAACAACACTTTAGTGAGCTTGTGTTTTCACCATTCATTTTTGGAAAATATAATCTTTAATTTAGCAGATACTTTTTTCAAATATTAAAATTCATTAATGGTATGTAAGACTGACCATGAGAGACAGGGAAAAGAGTTGCAGTGAGAGAAAAAGTTGAATAAGAGGCTTAGCTTACAGAAGAAATGTGGGTGTGACAAAATGACTCAGAAGGAACTCTCTCTAGTTTCTTGGGCTGTAAAGGTGAAGGGGTGGAGGAGGGGAATGTACTTTCAGCAAGATTCTCTTAATGTGACTTTACAATAAAGTGGATTTAGTTCATCTGGGTGTGCTTCTTGTCTGGACCTCACACAAAGTCATAAACCTTAGTAAATAAATATGATGTCAGGAAATAATAATTCGTTCATCTATGAAAAAATATAAATCCTATGTGAAATGCATTCTTATTGAAATCAGAATAAAACTGGGTAACTATACTTTAAATTTTATTAATAATTCACCCTTCTGGAGAGTTTTTAGAAATAGTATTATAGCAATAAATTCAATAATATTTTAAAAAATAGAATAAAATTTTAATATTTAGTATTTATTCCTCACAATATGTACAATCCATTAAAAATACTATTTCAAATATCATGAATGTCAATTGGAAAAGCTGGAAGGTGCTCAAATCATATATGAAATAAATGGACTTTGTGCATGATCGGCCTATTATTTATTTGATTATTTCACTTACAAAGTAATAATTAAACATGCAAACAACAATTACTTTACAATAATTATTAGTTTTAGGACATAAATCTGACTATTTATCTGCTAACAAATATAATTCAATTATGAATGTAATTATAAATTGAAAGAAATTCAATTGTACCACGCCTAAAGTATATCTAAATTAAAATACAATAAATACTCTAATGGTAATTACTGTACCATCTTTTGTTAGCATTGTTTAGTCTCAGAATGATGAACCATGGAACATTGTTTTATTTTTATTGGTTTTGCCTCATGTGTTTGACTATAAACTTTGAACTGAACCATAAATGGATTGATATGAATTGGAATATACCCAATGTTCATTGCCAGCTGATAGTTTAATCCAAGCTCTAACAGCAAGACATAATTACAATATTAATGAACAATTTTGAGGCAAATTGTAAGCTATTCAGAGGCAAGTTGCAAAAGATAAACTTAACCTAGTTCTCTTCTGGTCTCTATACTGTAATGTCATCATATTAGTCAACTGAGAACCTCCCTCTGGCTCAGCCAGTAAGAATTGACTGAAAATACTTTCAGCTGCAAGCTAATATCTTTCTCTTGCTCTTTCTTTAAATATCATGTACTAAGCTATGTATACAGATTTAAAAGGAACACGAGGCTCCCGATAGTCACTGTTTTAAGGGATAAAATGTCCAGTTCCCCATAAAAGTAAAGAAAAGAAAAAGGCAGAGTTAAACTCTCAGTTGGCAGCTCATTAGTACACAACTGGGAAACAATAATCCATTTAATAAAGTGAACCACACAAATGTACGTGGCTTCTTTTGTAAAGCTTTATTTTCTTTGATCCAATATTTCAAACTAGAAACTGGGAAAGGGAGGAAAACCCTAACAGCTTTTTTAATACATTACAATCCTAAACTGTTTCTATTATAGAGATTATCCTCCCCCCCCAAAAAAAACATATTAACACCTGAAACTTTGTATTCGTCTAAGCATAGGCTACGTCAAATATAAACAAACTACATATCCTCAAATCAGGTTGATCCTTGATATTTCAGAATTCAAAAGGCTGAAATCAAATATTACTTCATATAATATGTCCTTAATCACATCTTTAACACAAATAAAATTATTACAGTCTTTATCAGGTCTCTGAAGTATGGTGAATTGGATCTGGAAACGGATGTAGTCTACCTTGTTCCTATTTTATGTTGGTCTATGACCAACTATGTTTTTATTGTTGATATGACTGGAAGAAGTCTTCAGAACACAGGAGAAGATTTCCAATTTTTTTAAAATATGGAGTTGCTCCAGAGAATCTTTCTTTAGTTTTATTAAAGGTTTCCCTCACTATCTGCTAGACGTTCCTGACTCTAGGAGGCAGTGCTCATCTCCGTTTCAAAGCTGAAGATCTAGCACTGTCCAAAGATGTCGTCATGGTCATGTGACCGGCATGACTAAACGCTGAGAGCCACAGAACGCTGTTACCTTCCCACCAAACCTGGTTCCTATTTTTCTACTTGCATTTTTTTCAAATTATGCTTGAAACTGCTAGGTTGGCAGAAGCTGGGACAAGTAACGAGAACTCACTCCATTACACGGCACTAGGGATTTGAACCACCAAACTGCTGACCTTTCTGATTGACAAGTTCAGCATCTTAGCCACTGAGCCACCGCGTTATTAGGCCGTCTTTATTCTCTGTTTTAATTGTGTGCAATTTTATGTTTGGATTGTTTTACTAGTTTTATGAATGTTACTATGGATGTTTTATTTGGTTCTTTCATCTATTTAAGCCATTTGAAATTGTCTGAAATAGAGCAGGTAAGAAATATGGAAATTGAATAAATGAACATGAATATAATATTGGTGCACAATGCACTGAATCAAACATATCTCTTTTATGAGTATCCAGCTGCTACAGAAAGATTTACTCTATAGGGCACCAAAATGATGGAATCAGTTTTAGCACATACAAATTAAAGCAAACAATAGTGAAAAGAGATACACTATCACAGAACAAAAAGATTTATAAACTGAATCCCCAAATATTGTCCCTTCAGTTGAGGCTATAAGAAATCTGAAGAAACTGTGTTTTCAGTTATGATAACTGACTCTACTGCATAAAATAGTTCCTGAAAGAAAGTCAGAATGTAAATATATTAAACAAACAGGCAAGCAAGCAAACACATAGACTATAAACCCAAAAGAAAGACATAATTTTAAAAAGTAATGTTTGTATACTTTTAACAGATGTTTTTTCCCCAACACTCCTCCATCTACAGAAGATGCAAGAATAAATGACAGGTTGATGAGACAAACTCATGGGAAAAATTAAGACACACTTACACTGTTACTCTAATTACCCACAATATTCAAATAAACATAAGCATCCTCATACCAAAGGAATCTTATTAAAATGTTTAGTAATATATTAATTATCATGCAGTTTTCATTTTCGCCTCTCCTGTATAAATTTGAAACCAATTAAGAGTGTTTATTAAAAACAAAGCTCAGAAAATAAATTCAACCATCTATCTCCCTCTCTGCCTCCCTCTGCAATGCGATTTGCAAGTTACTGTGTCAGTGACCTCCATTCTGCTCAGAATGCCTCAGAGGGAAGGAAAGACAACACAGTCTGCATTCAAGCAACTGCACTGGCTTTCTGCCACAGCTCCAGAACAATTGGGGGAGGGAGTTGCATAGCATTATGTAGTGCAAGCTTTAGATGATGGACTGCACACTGCACACTCTTCCGCAACTTTTTACTAGCAGATCTTTGAATATTTATAGTACAGCAGCGCTCACAGTAAAATAACCTTTTATTTATTTTATCAAGGAACTCGATGTCAGAAATTTGCTGAAACAGATTTAAGGGAACTCTAGCCCTTCAGTTACGAAGCAAGGTTAGATAGAAGTGTGTAGACTTTTAATCCTCTGCAAATGAAAAGGTTCCTGCTGTCTCCTCTTCCAAACTGGTATATCGAAGCAGAGTTGCTCAAACTCATGACTAATGTATGAAAATGAATCTGAAGATCCTTGCATTTAGCAGTAGATAGTTCAATAGTAGATCATATGCTGAAAAGATATAAAGTGTCCAACATCCAATATTACCCACATAAGATGTGGCACAAGAGCAATCAAGACATTGAGATATGTTGTATTGTACTCTATTATGTTGTTTCACATGATATGTCATTCAACGCTTAGACAAATATCCTGTTATCTCAGATTCATTTTATCTTCAGCCATTATCTCAAATTAATATGATTCTTAACTACATACAATTTTGTTGTTTCTTATTTTTATGATTGTAATAAACTAAATCGAACGGCACCACCAAAATAAAGGCATTTGGCAGCTTAGCATTCCCTTCCCACTCTACAAATGTCAGGAAAAGTGGGCAAAATATAACTCAAGCGAGACCATATTTAGAAAAATGCTCCTGGACATAAACTTGTGAAATTGCCAAGCCAGCCAGCATAGCTTTTGCCAACTGCCTATCGTTTCTATATTTTTTTCTTCCTACATATGTGGCTTCATATTCTTTAACACAAACTGGAACATTGTATGTCTAAATTGTATGCTACTCTTGACAAGGAATGATTATTATTTGACTTTTAACATTTTCTTAGTAGGATAGTGGTGTCTGCACTTCCCTTTCTAGGCAGATGCTGAACATCCAGTGAGATGTGAGATTTATATCCTCTGGATTTATTTCCTGCTATATTATCCCATTTAATGGATATTACTAAGCTTGTTATTGCTGTAATTCTCAGTGCCTTTGGACAAAAGTTAAGGGAACCAGAATGAATAGTTCAATCATTTTCATGGTATACCTATGAAAAAAAATGTATTCAATGAGTCCTTGCTTAAAACCAACAAATCCATCTAGATTTTAGAAGGAAACAACAGAATAGCTCATGAATGCTTCTCCTGTCAGAATTCTCCTTTGAATTTTAATTAAACATTGATTACATTTTTAAACTGTCAGAAATTATTTTGTTAATTCTTGAAAATTGTACAACTCTTCCACAGGTTGGACCAAAATTGTATAATATATGTTCCTGCTTGTGGGTCTCTATATTTTGCATAAATTCTTCTATAAATAGTGCATTTTACACAGAAGAAAATTAAGTTTTGGAATTTTAAAAAATAAACAGTCACTAAAAAAGAAGATAAATTCAAACTATAAACTTGGAAAGAACATAGGAGGGGGAGCTACATTTTTGTCAGTCTGAGATAACCATACAACCCTCAGGATGTTTATCTGACATTTATTGCCAATAGACAGATCTAGAAATCACAAAGAGCAGGCTTCCTTATGAGGTTTGCGGAGCTTCCTGTTTCCAGAAAGGGAAACATTTCATGATGGGAATCATTTCTTGCGTCTTCTTTTTTTCCCAAAGAAAATCACTCGTATGAAAAATAAGGAACTACGATCACCCTTTAAGCCAAATATATAAGGGACAATGTCACACCTAAAAATAAGTACAAAATTGATATTTTCTACTCTTGGGTAATTTAAGGGAGATTTTAACCCAGAGTACAATAGGTTACTATTCACTGCCTTAATGTATCTAACTAGGATCTCAGCATGTTCAAACATGATATTTATGCAAGTTAAATTTGTAGAATCTATATTTTATTAAACAAACTGGCAGGTTTCCACATAAATGAACACACACAGAGCAGGCATTCATAAGGCCTGCAAACTGACCTTCAGTTAACTGAAGAAAAGATGAAAGGAAGACACAGACTGCATATTCTTATAATAAGCTATAGTAATGAAGCAACTTAACCTAAACTGTGAGTACCTAATAAAGTCCTCAATATACCTAAAAATAACCAGTAATTACCTACTTACCACTTACAGAAAAACTTGGCTCTTTATTTCAGAAAATAGCAATTCTCTATGGCCAAATTGGATAAATGTCATAATATATTACTAGGATATACATTATATCCAAGTGAGAAGATAGATATTTGGTATTAAAATTTGAATCTATTTGTCAACAAATTACTATAGAGACAAGGATACACACAAAAACACAGAGAGAGACACAAACACACACCTGTGTGTGTGTGTGTGTGTGTATATATACACACACACATTCTCCATATTCCCACAAAATTACATATGCAAACATATATATTCATGTGTGAATCTATAGATATATATGTATGCCCATTTATGTGTGTAGAATATATATTATACAGTTTGCAGGTCCAATTGGCAAAATAAAGCCCGTACTGGTGGGAAACATGTGGAAGAAGTGGATATACGATGGCTAAAATAATGGTGATTACAGTATATCCCCACATATATACCTAAACATAATTTATATAATTCCAGTTAATATTTTATATCATAATAGAGTAATAAAACTTTTAGAGGTGTGTCACAAAAGTGACGTGTGAGATCTAAAGCCTAATTACATGGGCAGATAAGTTTAATTCCCAGAAGAATTCACAAATATTATATTTTTCAAATATCTTTAGCACCCTTACTCAAAATTAGACTGTGATAAGAATCTGAATGTGAGGAGCTCAAGGCAGCAGAGGAGGAAAATTTCATCCCACTACTTTATCTGTTCAGCATACAAAAAAACTTTTAAGAATACAGTGACAAATGCAGACGATTGGAGGTGTTGTGATCAAATGCTCTTGCTGGAACTTCACTCACCCACACAAAAATAAGTCTTTTGTGCTTTCTTACATATTATATAAGAGTGGAGGAGGAATTCATTTGCTCTACATTTTTATATGAATTATGTGTAATAATTTCTCCTACAGAGGGAGGAAGGAAGCTGAGTACACAAAAATGTGAATATTATGAAAATGTGTCATAGTGTTTGAGAAAGTTGATGTTCAGTCAATCTGGAATATTCCAGGTTGGGTAAAGCTGATGTACTGTAATTGTAAGATATTGATTGAATAGAACCTTGAGGACTTTTGTTGACAGACAGGACTAAAAAAAGAACTAGACATACTTATGGTGTAATGTAAAAGCTCACGAGTGATCTATAAATCATTACCTCTCAGTTGGAATGTTGCCTCTGTTATAATCTTGATTAGGAGAACTTCAAAATGATAGGAGATGGGGAGGGGGCAGACAGATGGAAACAAAAACACAGTCTCAGATTGTGCATCATATAAACTAGTGAGTGTTACCAATCAGAAAAAAAAATGATTTCTAAAATTCAAAGCCTTTGTTACCTATGAGCTAATATTCAACTTATGGAAAACAAAAATGAGCCTGAGATCTTAGTTCAGAAATGCATATACAATTTTCTGGATGTAATAGATTCATAGATTCTTCGAGTGGAACATAGCATTTAAAATATATAAGTTGTTCAAAAGAAACAGAAGCAACAGAAAGCAAGATGTTATATGCTATGTTTAAATATTCACTGCTATCCAGTAAACAAACAAATGAACTTGGCATTATGATAGAAAGGATTTGGGCAAAAATAATGTCTCTTGTCACCCAACCAATTCAGGATATGTGACTGAATTGTAGAGCATTATAAGAGTTTAATTACACCCAAAATTCATTGGGAAATAAACATTACCAAGCATGTTCCTTCCAGGAAATTCCCAATGCATTTCGCTGTCAACTTCTTCAAGCGAGAAGAAAGCACAAGCAGGTTAGATATCTTTTGATTTGATACCAATCCTTAGCGGAAACAATGGGAGGCTTGGGGTGGGGGGACTGACTGGAATCCTGTTTTTAAAGGGGGGAGTGGGCATAATCCTGGACTTCAAAAAAGCAGATTGTATTGATTTCATACCAGTGATCCATCAAATGCCACTGCAGGAGAAGATAGTGGAAAAAGTGAAATAACTATGGTTTGTAATTCCTAGTGAAGGAGATGCTCAAAGCAGAATTCCAAAATATTTTAGTAAAGGGAACAATATAGAGAAGGAGAGAAAGCCTTGTGACTACACAAAAAACTTAATGGAGATCTGAAAATTAAATGTGACATTTTTAGTAAATGGAAACAGAAAAAAATAAAAAGTCTGGAAATGTAGAGTTGGCAAAGCTAAGAATCAGCCAAAGTTAGCAAAAGAGATTGGAAATAACAAAAAAAGTTTAATTACATTTAAAATGAACATTTAAAATAAAATAGCAATTTATTAGCTACTCAATGAAAACAAAAAAAAATGCTCAAGTCATACTTTGGTTTAAGTCTTCTCAAACAAACAAAATCATCTGTGCCCTACAAGAGCAAAAAAAGAGGCAAGATTGAAGCTCTCTGTATTTTGAAGCCTTTAAGTAGACCGAACAAATGGACAAATTGCATTTTAGGATTCTGAAGAAGCTAGTTGATGACGTGGCCTGATATATTATCTGAGAAATTCTGAAATGTTTGTGATATGCCAGATGACTGAAGAAAAACAAACACTATCACTGTCTTCAAGAAGGGAGGGAGGAAGGTCCAGCCACTATAGTCTGACATTGACACCTGGAAAACACTACAGCAGATTAAAAAGAGATAGTGTAAAAAACAAACCATGAAAACAATACCTTCTTATTAGACATTTGGAAAAGTGGAGAATCAGAATTACCGAAGACACAAAATTATACCCTAGACAAGAGAAATAAAATTGCAAATTATCTTTATAAATATGCAAAGTGTTTTTTTGAAGTCAAATGACCATGTATAGGATATCTAGATTGTTAGTAATAGTGTTGAAATACGTTATTAGTGTAGTAGTTGACTATAAACAGAACACAATACAGCTGCATAAAGTCAAGTGCAACTTTATTTCACCAAAGGAAGATATATAAATAATTACTGGTTTATTTTATTCTGGCTTGATTAGACTCTAATTCGAGTGATGTGTCCAATTCTGGAACTGCATTTTAAGAAAACTTCAAAGATATAGATACAGGTTTTACAAAGGTAATAAGAAAATGATCAGGGAAGCAGAACCTAAATACCATGAAAAGTGACTGAAGGAACAAGGTATGTTTAGCTTGAGAAAAGATAACAGTATCCTTTTGAAAGGATGTCACATAAAAAAGGTCAAGACAGGTTCTCTTGTTTTCCAAAATATAAAATACAAAACAGAGCATGTAAATTCCACAAAAGTAGATTATAAGTGAATGTTGCAAAATTACTTCTATCTATAAGAACTTTTTAATAAGAATAATAGAAACAATTAAACAAAGAAGTTATAGGCACTCCTATTCAGGAGCATTCAAATGTTTGAGTTTTTTATTTGGATTACTTAAATGAGCAAAAACTAACTCCAGTTTGTTCAGTGCCCCTTTCAACAACATGATTTTATGAATTGTGTAAATTTATCTAATGGACTAGTTATTCTTCTCAACTTTTAGTTTCCGTTCTCCATTGTAGGGTTGACAAAAGTACATAGCATACATATATAAGTAAGAATTAACTATTCTGCACATGTGACAATAAAATAAAATGAAAACAAAATAAGAAAACTATAGAAGCACATCCAGTATACCAAGTACAACTGGAATATTTGTGGAGATCTAAAAGTAGTGGTCTGCTACTTGGAATGCAACTTGAATATACAAGTACTGTTGTTACATATGCAAATGGCACAGCTTTGCAAGAGAGTTGCATTGTATTAAAAGAAATGGTCACTCCAAAAGAATTTGGTTCCAGCAGAAAAACATAAACATGAACCAATGGCTGATCCAACAAATATATTTTTACCTCCACTTCACATAAAAACTCAGATTGATGAAATTTTTTACCAAAGTAATGAACAAGGAGGACAAAGTTTTTCATTGTTTGAAACAGAAGTTTCTAGGAATAATTGATGCCAATATTGAGAAAGGCATTTTGTTGGTTCATAGATCAGATGGTCCATAGACCATCAGTGATAAAAGATTTGAAGATCTATTAGTGGAGCTATAGAAAATGGCCTGGAAAGCATTCAAGGATTTTGTTGGGAATTTGTTTAAAAATTACAGAACACCAAACTACATTCAGCTGGTTGACAAACTTCTTACAGCATAAAGACCAGGAAGTGCAACCTGTCACTGAAGATACATTTGCTGCATTCACACTTGGATTTCTTTCCAAAAAATCTAGGTGCAGTACGGGATGAACATGGTGAAAGATTTCACGAGGACATCACCACAATGAAAAAACAGTATCAGGTAAACTAGAATCAATCAATGATGGATAAATATTGTTAGACACTGCAGCTAGATGCCATTGGACACTGAATACAAGTGAAGATTAGCAGCAAAACAGTTTTTGTCCTGTTGAATTCATGCAGTATGTCAGAAACATTATATAAGTAAATACATTACAGTCATTAAAAGTTAATCTCACATTCTTAAGTCATTCTGAAATTATATTTGTGTTCTGTTTTGTCTATCATAATCATCAAAAACTTTTCAGGAAGCAAAACTTTTGAAAATAAAATCCAGTGACTTTTAGAGCATTGCATATATAATATATTAAGATGAAACATATAAGTCCCTAAATATACAAATCTACAACAAGAAGATTAAAATTACATATTAAGAACCATTTCATAAAGGTAAGAGCTTTCCAACAGTGTAACAGTCTATCTTGGTAGATGCAACCTATATTCATTTAAGCAGTTTTTCAAAAAAGCTGTATTTGAAATGTTGAGTCAAAGATTAAATCTAAAATTTAAAGATAATTCTTGATTTTTTTTAAAAAATCACGTGTATAAATGAACCAAAAGTAAAGATATCAGTACTATTGATTTTTAGTCGGTAATTTTTCTAAGCACATACCCTAGCCATTGTCAGATATATATAACATCATCAATAACAGCTAGTTAGTTGGACATGATTGAAATAATACAAATTAGCTATGAGGAACAGATAGTGGATATGACAGGAATGAGGCCCTATTCCTTCTTAATAAGCATATCTGTCATCTGTTTCATAATCCTAGAGATATTGACTGGCTCCTAAGCTGCCCTTCCAATCTTATAGAAATGCAGCTGTCATAATTGTTTCATATTGTTTATTTTTTCACTTGGGAAACTGGTTAAACCATGTTACCTTATTTCTGGGACCTCCCTACTCTTATCTTGTTCTGTGGGCAGATTAGAATTACAGCAACCCTAAAAGGCTACCCATTTATACTGCTCTATAAAAGTAGAAGAAGAGTGCAGATTACCAATTCTGTCAGTCAACTGGAGCCACAAAAGATATCATTTTCCACACATACAAAAATCCCCATGTAATTGAAGTAAATGTATAGGAAACCTGAATGCTATATAATTTCCCAATATGAAAAGAACGGGGGAGGGGGAACAATTCTAGCAGTGGGAAAGCAACATCTAAATACTCGGGCCTAGGGTTCAGAATACATTAAGGGCTCCATTACTTGGCTTTACTATTAGCCGATCAGTTGTTGTTTATACTTATCTATTTTAAGGTGTTTTTGTTGGGTTAATGTTTTTAATTGCTTTAATTGTTTTATAATTTTAGAGCTATAAGCCGCCCAGAGTCACTAGGTTGAGTTAGATGGGGATAGGGTTGGGATAGGGATAAGGACAGATTTATTTGGCCAAGTGTGATTAGATACACTTAGAAATTTGTCTCTGATGCATAAGCTCTCGGTGTACATGCAAAATAACAAAAGAATAATAATCATAATAACAAAGTAATAATTATAATAATGATGCCCATAATAGAAGGTAGTGTAACAGATGAGAAGGATAATAGTAATATATCCATACTATATGGGTAAAATATATTTACCAGTATTGTGGGAATTAGATGTTCAGCAGAATAATGGCATGAGGGGAAAAACTGTTTCTGTTTTGACATGCAATGCCTTGTAGAGGCGTCCTGAGAAGAGGAATTGAAACAGTTTATGTCCAGGATATGAGGGTTCTGTAGATATTTTGAATGAATGATCAGATCCAAATCTTTCACCCTTATAGGATGTGAAATCAGGTGGACTTTATGGCAGATTCAAATTATCTTCTCCTCTTCCCCTAAACCATACTGCAATAACTTATTCCAAATTAGAACAAGCCTGCTGTGGGGAGGGGGGTGATATACTTAAAGGTCAAAAAGAAAAATAGGTTTTGCAACATTTGGCTACTCTGTTCCCAACTGCTTCATCTACTTTACTACAGATTGAACTGAACGAGAAAGCTCACTCAGCAGCATATAGGGAGACATTAGGACTGGCAACTCCCAACTAAGTGACACAGTCATTAAGTGAGACATGTCATTCCCAACTATTCGCTTTACTGCCACTTCTCCATTGACTATCAGAAGCTGGCTGTGAAGTGCACAAATTATGATTAAATGACTGTGGAACACTGCAATGGTCATAAATGTCAACTTGTTGTGAAGGTTCCAAATCCTGATCACACAAGGGACCTTGCAGTGGCTATAAATGTGAAGACCAGATGTAAAGTTATCTTTTCAGCACTGTTGATTAGTTTTAAGCAAGGCAGTCATTAAGCAACAATGACCTGTAGTAAGTTACTCTGCTTCCATAGACGGTAAGTAATGAAGTTGCATAGGCTCAGGCACAACATATGGTTAGTTTATTTATTTACAGTCCAAGATCAATCATTAAAAATGTACCCAATAAGTAGATAAAACACAAAGACATACAAACATAAATACAGAGAGGGACTCATATACAAAAGAGACCTCGAACCATTCATAATTTGAAGATTGCTTCAGACAACTTCTGTTAAGTATTCCCCTGATAAAAAATTTGGAACCTTCATAGACCAACCTAAAAATCGGACACAATGAAGAAGGGTTATCTTACAATTATAAAAAGGAACAAGCTTTCTAACAGTAGAAGTATAAGGTGTATTCACAATTATATATAAAGTGAGCATTTTGATAATATATGGGATATCGTTTCAACCTCTGTATCTGAGTATACCTAAGCATGATGTTCAAAAGGAGACCAGTATATCTGTTTTCATCAGAAGGATAAACATATCAATTTGCCCCTGGGAGAAAACTATCCTGTGTGGACATGTTAAATGTAAAATAATATATAGGGAAGAAGTGATTAGACTATAATGAAGCTTTAAAAAATCCAATTCTGTCCCAGTCTTGGTCCCAAATCTTCTGCTTTATTTCAGGAATAGATATCGTTAAAATTGGAAAGCTATACTTTGATAAATCATAATTTGTTTTGAAATGAGTCTAACAAAGAGATTCCGTAAAGGATTTGCTTTAACCAGAATTTAAGAGATTAAAGTCTCAAACAAGCCTAATTCTTATTGCGTTGAGGCCCTGATTTAAACAGACACACATTATAGACATTAGAAAAGTTTTATTGGGTGCTTTTGAGTCTAGATCGGTCTTTAAATAAACAGCATGGCACCTTACAACACAGTACATGCAGGCAATGGGGAAAATCCCAATAATCCCTTGCTTTGATCCTCTAATCTTATTTTCATGCAGAACTAACCTTAATGTGATAGCTATCAAATGTTGGATGTGTACATCCCAAATAAGCAAATACACTGTATCACTAAAGCCCCCACACTAATTTTCAGTTAAAATACACTTTGTTTGAAAAGGCGAATGCAGATGCCTAGTGCTGCACTGCTTTAAAATCAACCACAGGATTCCCAGGCACGCATATTGTCAAGTCTAATGTCTACATCCAAGCTTTTATTTCAACTTTAAGCAACATGAAAATGACAAATAACCAACATCTGCAACAATGCTTGAGTGATTTTTTTTTTCAAATCTCAATGAGTAAATTCAGGTGACTCCCTGCATGAAAAATATAAGAAACAACACTACCTTACCAGCTTAGCAGCAAATGACACATCTTTCCCCATACCTGAAACTGCTCAATTTGCCTATCTGGAATATGGCCTAATTAATAATAGAATTGTTCTAAAGTATAAATCCTAGAATAATCAAGTAGATTTGATTTTCAAAGTGCTGATAATTATCCCAAACGTGCCTTCTAACTGATTGCATTTCTTTCTGTTTGGGGGAAAATTGACTGAACATTGCAAGTAAACTAGATGGGAAGGCCTATACATGTGCCTCTTAAACAAATCTATGTTCTATTACAAGAGAAAGAATGCTAATCTGTGCCCCACTAGAAATAATGCACAGTGTTAACATCTGCATGTTATCAAACTGAGGCTCTGATTTATATTCAAACTAGAAGAGTTGGTTCAGGCAGTCACCAGGAGTCAACATTGACTTGGAGGCACCAAAAAAAGGAAAAAGTAGTAGATGAAGCAAAGGACTTCTATCTAGAAATTGCAAATTCAGGTTTAATTCTTATTAAAAAGTCACTGTGTGAGTCAATTGAACTGGAATGAATACTGAAAGAAGGAGATCCAAACTCAAAACAAGGATGAATTTTCTGACTGACAAAGCTGTTAAACAATTGAACTATCTGCCTTCTGGAATCATGGGTGCTCTTTCACTAGAAGTTTTTAAGAAAAGAGTCAACAGCCATTTGCTGGAATCATATGAGGATTCCTGGCCTGGGCTAAGGATTGTATTAGAAGAACCTTCCAATCTTTCCAATCTTTGTTTCCAATCTTTTGTATCTATAAGTCTCCAGCCATTTTTCCTCTCAGGATTTACAGCATTATATATGGTCACTCTGTCATCCTCTATCCTCATTTATGTTATATTAACAAGGTTAGTGCTGTCTCTTCTAAATCCATTCAACAGTGCTGTCTCTTACAAGCCCATTCAGAAATGTTCCTCACTAAGTTCAACCACATGGCAATACAAGAATTAAATAAAGACTATTATTATGGCTATAAAAACTAAGCATAAATATATGTGACTCCTGGATATTTTTGATTTTTTTAAAAGTATAAATTTTACTAATAGAATATTTGTTGACATAGTTTACTCTATAGCTACACAATATATTGTCCAACAATGAAGGTAACAATATATTCTATTTCTGCAGATCTTGTTTATCAAGCTACATTTGTAGCTATAGAAGCAGTTGAATTGTATGAACTTGGACATTATGTTTATTTTATACTGTGCAGCTTCAATGACTCTGCAACTAATTTTATCCACCAGTCAAACTTGATTTTGAAGGAAACAAATTTTTGGTTTATGAACTTAAATCATAATATCATGTTTAAAACAAGAGAACAAGTATTATGACGTGATTAAGAACCCACTTCTCCTATATATTAAAAAACATATAAGGTAATGGTAAAGGTTCTCCTCCCACGTATGTGCTAGTCGTTCCCAACTCTAGCAGTGCTCATCTCCATTTTAAAGCCAAAGAGCCAGTGCTCCGAAGAGATGTCTCCGTGGTCATGTGGCTGGCATGACTAAATGCCGAAGGTGGACGAAACACTGTTACCTTCCCACCAAATGTGGTCCCTATTTTTCTACTTGCATTTTTACATGCTTTTGAACTGCTAGGTGGCAGAAGCTGGGACAAGTAACGGGAGCTCACTCCATTATGTGGCACTAGAGATTCAAACTGCTGAACTGATGACCTTACTGATCGACATGCCCAGCATCTTAGCCACTGCGCTACCGTGTCCCTTAAAAAGCATGTAACTGAACCTAATAGAGGAAACACAACTTTATACAGTTCACATATCCTCAAATCATTTAAAAATCACAGCTATTTGATAGCAGGGAGTTTTCTATTCCCTAGTTCTGAAATATGTTTCTCATGGGAAATTGTTAAAAGGGCATTTCTTTAACAATGGTTTGCTTAAAATAACAAAATGGAAAAACATGTGCACATGTGCTCTGAGTAAGTTGACAACACATTTTATTTACTCTATATGTTAGATTAATTTTTAATTTGCTTTAATGTTTTCCTGCATTCATTTTTCAGATAATATGGTACATAATTTCACAGTACATGCTTTTTATTTAGAACCGTTAGCAAACTAATTTGAAAACACATATGTTGGAAAATTGTTTTCTTTCACTTCAGGGGAAGAGTTGCAGCCTTCTTTTTACAAAATTTGTGAGTTGGAAAAGTGGTAGCAGACTCCTGTGTTTTTTTTCTATTTGTAATAATTGGCAAACTGAATATGACATATTCAGCTATTCTGAATTATTTGTATGCTTACCCCATTCATATTTAAAATGAAATTTTAATTAGGTTCTCAATACAAAAATGTGAATCCATGCTGGGAAAAGAGGAAATGTCAGAAGCACAGCAAGGTACATTCCAGAAGAAAATGGAGTTAAGTTTCCCTCATCTGATTATCTTTATAAATAGTCTTGGTACATATAAAAATAAATAAATTTTGTCTATCTTAAAGTTATATTTCTAAAAATGTGCACTCTACTTACTCCAGAATAATGCTATTAAAGTTAACAGTAATCATTCCAAGCTGGTATAGTGCCTTCACTTTCAGCTATTAAGCAAATAAAAGGAGGGTAACTGTGAACTCATGATTTATTTTCCCATACTACTCACTTGTACCACAATTTCAGAACACCAACATGAAGGGAGAGTTAGTTGAAGTTTATGTATCATTGGACATTTATCAGGGTTATCCCTCACTACAGAATTGACCTTGAGATGGAATAACATTAATGACATTTTTTATGCCCATGTGTTGGTTCTGCCAAACCTCATTAGAATGATTTGAAATAACATATCGGATACTCTTCTGAAACCATAGATTAGAAAGGAGAAAAATCAAACCCACTGCGGATTTCCTTTCCTCACCAATTCTCTCTCTCTCTCTCTCTCTCTTTCTCTCTCTCTCCATAAAATCTGATTTGCATAAGGACTGAAACAACAGAATATGCTGTTGGTTGCATGGATATGATCTTATTCTTTTTAACCCTATTTATTCATTCCTAACGCAGTAACCTACAAAGTATACATTTAGACTCAAATCTGTCATTATAAATCAAACAAAAAAATCATAAAAAAGAAACTTATATCATTTGGGGCATATAAGCATGTCGGAAGTAATCTTATACTACTAGACTCAATGTTGCTTGTTGCTTAAAAGTTTCAAAACAGTGGTTTTCTATATGCCCAGAGAAGAAAGCATTTTAGTTTATCCATAACTTTTATTTTGACTTTATTTTAAGAAAAGCCATGGGCTTTCCAAACCACTTTAAGACTAGAATATGTGATAACCTATTTGAGACCCCCCACACACACACACTTCTTGTAATGTGAGTGTTTCTTCCACTGCATTTGGAAGTGGCAAAAATCCCAATATCCACCCAAACTGTGTGGTATAAACCTCAACATTAATCTAATCTACACATTTTATAACAAGTCAATCAAGAACTAAAGAATGAATGTCTCATGGAATCCTAGAATATTCACAGTATAAAAGAATACAATCTTTAAGAATGAAAAAAATCCATTCTTTTTCTCTTTCTGATTTTTGACAACCTTTCTAATATTTAAAGGCTTTATTGCAATGTGGTTAAATGGAGTGTTAGATAAAATTGTTAGAGTACCTGATGAAGCTCATTCAATCTATATGATTAATTACTTATAATAATTCTCATTTTAACCCGATTTCCTCAGGTAGGTTGAAGTTTAACAGAGCTGCCAACTCTAAGAAGAAACTAAAGGATTGTAATTTAGTTATAGTATATATGAGAATCTCTCGCTGGACTGAATGCAACCATAAACTAATATGTAAGGAATCAGTTTTCTACTTGGTGAGCAGATAACAGATTACAAATGAGGATAAACTGGTTCTCAATTTGTGCCCATTCAGCTTTTAAAGGAATTAATCTGAAAATACAAGAAGCAATTTAGTTTTAGAATTTAATAATAAGGGAGGTTTTCATCTTCTATCAACTGATGGGGAGTAAGCACTATTGACCTTAATGGGATTTACTTTGTAGAATGTTTATGACAGCTCTGTGCTAATCCAGAAAATCAAGCAAAATAACTATTTAAATGTTCTTGTTTCTTTTAAAGTTACATTTTTATTTATTTATTTGCCAAGTTTATAACCCACCCACCTTGCAAACAAGTGGCTTAAAAACCATTTACATTCTACCAAGCCAAACTGTTTTTTTCTTATTTGGTGATAAATTAACAATAATAATACTGGCTAAGGTCTTAAATTGAAAGCTATGCCTATATAAGTTTTTGAAAGGTAGGCTCACAATACTTCATCATATATGCAAAACACCTCTTTTTTTAATGGTTAAAGCTGCAGCGTTATTTGCATTGCTACAACAACTGACCTTGGCTGTCCTGTTATTTAAATCTTTGTTTTTACTAGGCAGAAAAAAAGGAAAGCAAAACCAGCTTTGCAAAAGCCTATTGGAGTACACCAATTAAAGGGCTATCATTTTGGTACCTCTTTAATAAAACCTAATGATCAAATTTTTGAAAACAAGATACATTAAGCTTCCATAAATTATGATCACAGGCCCAATCATGGGGGAAGGGGAGGAAGGATTTGTTACTGTTTCTGTTTTCATTATACCCCTAAAGTTTTATTAGAAAAAAATGAAATTGCCTTAAAAGAGAGAGCCATTTGTTTTATTGTAACACATATCATAAAATATCTAAAACTCTTGAATTTCTTATAATTTTAATTAGGAGAATCCTATTTCATTTAATTTTAAAAAAATTAAATTAATAACAATAATAATAGCAACTGCTTGCTTTGGAACTATTTTAGTACTTTTAATACAAGGGTTCGATATTCAGATAAAAAGATAAAAAACTCATCTATCTCCAAAGTTAGCGTAGGATTTTGAGAAGGAAGTCAATATTGTTGTATGTTAATGCAGCTAGTTAAGCTTCATTTCCCTTTTTACAAATAGACTTTCTAGTTCTATAGTTATATAAATAGTCGCGTCTGTATGGATAATACTTGGTAAAAAGATGAACACTTCAATGAAAGGATACTGGAAGCAGACCAGGAATCCCAAATTTTACGGTTGAGCAAAAGTTCTATAAATTATTGTATCTATCAGGTTTTCTAGCTCAACAGAAGTTACTGAAGACATTCAACCAGGCACTGCTTGTTAAGCATACTCTTTATGACATATTAGAATGAAGCCAGGTTAAGTAGTTGATGGACCTCTGTTAGTCTTATTATTTACTGAAGCTTAATTTCAGTATTTCTTTTTCTCCCTTTCCCAAGACATAACAGACACCTTGCTTTGTGCATCTAGGTCATGAATTACAGTTGATTGTTGACATAATCAGCATTCTTGCTCTGGGAAATTTTAACACTTGACATAACTTCCACAGCCTACATAAGCCCTTGTGCCTTTCACAGAATGTATTTGAATTGTGCATCCATCAAAAGAAAGGCTGCACTTTTAAACTCCAAATGGCAATTTCTTAATTATAAAAACTTAAGTAGAAGTATAAATGTATGATTCCAACAAACAGAAAAATAAAAAGAGGCATGCATTTTCTGCAATGCATTATCGTGATTAGAAATGTTTAACTTTCTCCTTCAAAATCCAACAGTGTTGTAATAACAGCAGTCTTAATTCCAGCATAGAACAAGCCAGGTCAGGGATAAGATGGCATGGTAAGCAATGCTGCCCAAAAGGACCTCCAAATCAGATTCACACTAGGGAAATGGAAAAGCCATGAGGACACTCAGGAATATCATTTCTAAAAATAGGATGACCTGCCTATACATGAATAGGTCAACAATCTTTGTGCACAGTGGAGATGGAAATTATAATAGCAGCTAGTAAATATCTAAAACTCAAAGCAAAAAAAATTATAATAATGATTTAATCAGAAAAATAAAAATTGTATATATGACTATATAAATATTTTAGTAATTTTTGTGGCATTCAAATATGTCCATCTCCTCAAAGAAAACAAAAATAGATGACTTCTTCATGTGGACAGTTTGTTATTTCAAATGTATTTGAAAACTCAAAAATATGTCCAGTTTTTATATTTTATTGCAAAGCAGAACACAAATTTCATTAGAAGAAACTGAAAAATGTACTTTTATCTCATACTAAGTTAAACTTGGACAAAAACAGGCATTTAAATAAAAGCTTTTGCCAATGAAAAGAAATAAAATCTTGAGGTACAGCCAGTCCTAGCTCAGTGCTAAAGAATTTCTTCAGCATGTGACTAAATTCCTGAAAAGACCCATGTTTCAATGAGAATTTTCTCAATATCACAATACACTTTACAAATTATGAATGTGGATAAACAACAAACCTATCTATGATTTATATCATATCTACTATCAAGATATTTCATGCTTTTAACAACTCAATTCCACAAGATAAATGGTAAACAGAGTCCAAATATTTTATTAAAATAGTAATGTGGAGTGACATAGATCAAGTTACAGCACAGAAAACATTGCAAACAATAGCTTTGGGAACATATTCAGAACAGTAATTCTTCAATTCAGAAGAAAAGCACTGATCCCATTTCAGCTATATCCTAAAGCAAGATTGAAAGAAGATACTGAAATCTGAATATATGCTTCAAAATGCTTTTAATGTACTCTAAGGTTTGAACAAAACACAGTCAAGTAACACCAAACTTTAACTTTGGAAATGTTGTTTTGTATTGTATTGTATTTTGGCTTTGCTAGTACTGTAAATTATACCTATTTGGTCAAACAATTATGTAAGTCCAGAAAAACAATTATTTCAAAATTTAGGTTGAGTGCATTGTTTGAACTTGGCCAAGATGTAGTATCACATGAACTAGATAATAATTTTTTCTAAGTTTTATAACATGATGAATAGGATATATAGCAATAGCAGTTAGACTCATATACCGCTTCATAGGGCTTTCAGCCCTCTCTAAGCAGTTTACAGAGTCAGCATATTGCCCCCAACAACAATCCGGGTCCTCATTTTACCCACCTTGGAAGGATGGAAGGCTGAGTCAACCCTGAGCCAGTGAGATTTGAACAGCCGAACTGCAGAACTGCAGTCAGCTGAAGTAGCCTGCAGTGCTGCATTTAACCACTGCGCCACCTCGGCTATATCCCAAAGTAAAATTCAAATTACAAACAACTTGAGAATCTAAAGTGATTCTTGGTTTACTAAATGTCCTACTCCAACTTAATCTAGGTACCTTTCTAATTAAAAAAAGGTCAGAACAGTAAAAAAAGAAGAAGCAGGAGATACATGAGCCAAGGTGGCGCAGTGGTTAAATGCAGCACTGCAGGCTACTGCTAGATCAGCAGTTCAGCGGTTCAAATCTCACCGGCTCAGGGTTGACTCAGCCTTCCATCCTTCCGAGGTGGGTAAAATGAGGACCCAGATTGTTGGGGGCAATATGCTGACTCTCTGTAAACCGCTTAGAGAGGGCTGAAAGCCCTATGAAGCGGTATATAAGTCTACTGCTATTGCTATACATGACTAGAAATATCCTATAAAACAATAAAAATAAAGCTTACAAAAGTTCAACCTATTACCCTGTCCGAAGGTTTGGGAGAACAGCCAAGTTTTCACTACCTTTGGAAATATCAAGCATAATGTTATCATCAAGCGTTCCTTTGGTCAGATGCCCTATTTAGACAATCAGTTAATCTTAATTCATTATCTTGAGGACATTACATTCCATCTCTAACTTGGAACATCAGACACAAAATATACTATGCATCTGTGCACACAGCAATCCAGAACACTGGTGGCAGAGCATTCCACATCCTGTGGAAATCTCTCAAAATGCAGTCCAACAATAAATCTGGCAGTACATACAGATGCTGTGGGAAAGGCTATGTTAGATGGACTGCATCAGGGCGGAGCTGTTCTGCCCTAAGCACATGGCCTGAGGATGCTCTGATAAAATAATTTCCAGGCATAGCTTCAACAATCAGTCCTTTCCAGACTTCAATTACTCTCACTAAAGGAAACTTTTTGCTGATTTATTTAGTGTAAGGAAAAATGTGCTGCATATTTGGCTGTTGTCCACCTATATGACTAACTGATTTGGCTTAAGTGTTGTGTATTTGAAATTCAGGACAAATTAAAAATAGGACTATTTCTCTGGGATTAAGTTACAGATATCAACTTTGCTGTTTGGCACTCTTTGGAATTCTCATATCAGTATAAATAAGTGCTGCCACCACACAGTATACTGGGATATTTACTGCTTGTAAACAAGATGTGCTTTTAATCTGGCAAGTCTTACTCCTGTCCTCCAGATTTGCTAATCATGCTCCCATTTCTCCAAATTCAAAAGCTTATCACTTTTTAAAAAATTTAATAAAACAGATTCCTGTGAAGTTGGAATCAGGTAAATTTGCCAGAGACTCAAAGAATGACAATTTTAATAAATTGTTATTCCATAGTACTTTTGTTTGTGGTTCTCTGTGCCTATGTACACATACAAAGGACATTCACTGTGATAGAGAAGTAAAGTAACTGCACAGTTACAAGTACGTAGAGGCAGCTTGGACTGCCATTCAAACGAGCTACTATGTCCTGCAAGAGATACAGCTGCTTTACAAATCTTAACAGAAACACTTCTTTCATATATATGCTGTGAAACACCTCTTTCAAACATTTTGATGAATCCTAGTAAACAGCCAGCAAGAATAGTAAGGCATGTCCCAACACAATTATAATGTTGTGTCTAATATCATAATAGATTGAAAATTATACTATTTTAGCAAGGCATTAAGTAAATAAGTACTTTCTGTCCTGATTCTTCTTTAGTTTATTTGTTGTTGTTGTTGTTGTTGTTGTTGTTAATCTTTAGTGAAATTCACAGTCTTTGGGGCTGGTTGGTAGCTCAACAGCTCGAGTCCTAACCAATAACCCAGGAACTGTTAAGGTAATGCCGGAGGATATAAGCTGTTTCAAGTAAGGTGGTTTTTTTTGTAGAATCAGAATGTTCAAGTTGTTGTTGTTGTTAATATTAATAATAATAATAATAATAATAATAATAATAATAATAATAATAATAATAATAATACTCTCAATGCTACCACTGACAATCATTTTGAAGAAGATGAACTATGGATACGAACTTGCAAAGAAAGGACTGAAAATTTCGCACTTGGTGTATATGGACGATTTGAAGCTGTTTGGTAAGACAAAAGCTGAACTGATTCTATTAATTGAAAGCCAAAAGAATTTAGCCAAGACATTGGTATGCAGTTTGGAATTGACAAATGTGCAACAATTGCAACCAAAGCAGGCAAGGTCATAGAAGATGATGGAATAGAACTTGAGAATGAAGAAATGATAAAGGCAGTAAAACCAGAAGAAGGTTACAAGTACTTGGGGATTTTAGAGGCCTCTGACTTAATGCATAATAAAGTCAAGGAATTAACTTCAGCCAAGTACATTCAACAAATTCTCAAGATATTAAAGTCCAAATTGAGTGGAGGAAACATCATAAAAGTCATAAATACCTGGGCTATACCTGTTATTCGATACTCTACAGGAATAATTGACTGGACTCAGATGGAGTTGGACAATTTGGACAGAAAAACAAGGAAGCTTATGACAACAAATCATGCTTTGCACCCTAAAAGTGATGTTGACCGATTATAGCTACCAAGAGCAGAGGGTGGTCGAGGACTCCTACAAATAAAACAGACTGTGGAAGAAGAAAAACACAGCTTGAATGATTACATCCAGAAAGTGAAGAACCAATGATTAAGGAAGTAAATAAAGGAGGCCTTTTAAAGACAACTAAGTCACAAACTGAACATAAGAAAGAAATAATTGAGAAGGGAGCTGAAAGTTGAAAAAACAAAGCTATGCATAGCCAATACTTGAAAACTATTGAATGCAAAGCTGACTAAAAGCTAACTTGGAACTGATTAAGATCAAAAACACTGAAAAAAGAAACAGAAGGCTTTATTTTGGCAGCTCAAGAACAAGCCTTAGCCACAAACTGTATGAAGGCAAAAATTCAACATGTTACCACCAACAGCAAATGTCACCTCTGTAATGAGAAAGACGAGACAGTCGATAACTTGATCAGTGGGTGCAGCAAAATTTCACAAACTGACTACCTACAATGCCATGACCGCGTTGCTAAGATCATTCACTGGAAATTGTGCCAAAAGTTTGGATTTCAGTACAGCAAAAACCACCGGGAACACCAGGTTCAGAAGGTTTTAGAGAATGAGAAAGTCGAGATCTTGTGGGACTTCAGAATTCAGACTGACAGGCACTTGGCCCACAACACACCTGACATAACAATAGTTGAAAATAAAAAAGTATGGTTCATTGACATTGTAATACCTGGAGATGCATGAATTGAAGATAAACAAGAAAAAATCACAAAATACCGGGACTTGCAAATTGAAGTTGAGCGACTGTGGAAAAAGAAATCGTGTGTTGTCCCGATTGTAATTGAAGCCCTTGGAGCAATACCCAAAGGGCTACCTCGCTATTTGAAAATTTTAAATTTATCAGACTTGAACATTCTGATTCTACAAAAAACCACCCTACTTGGAACAGCTTATATCCTCCGACATTACCTTAACGTAGGTCCTTGGTTAGGACGCGAGCTGTTGAGCTACCAACCAGCCCCAAAGGCTGTGAATCTCACCAAAGATTAACATAACAATAATAATAATAATAATAATAACAACAACAACAACAACAACAATTCTTTTTGCAGGGGAAGGAGAGACAGACATTGCTTTGTGAATGATATTAAGCCTTTTAGTGGTTTCAGCTATACTTTCTGTTTATTTCTATTAACAAAGAAATGCAATTCAAGAAGACTTGGATTGAGACTGGAGAGTGCACATGTTCTAATGCTTTGGATTCACAGTCTGGACCAATCTTTTTCAAATTTGGCAACCTTTAAAGTGTGTTAACTGGGATTCCTCAGTCACCATGCTAAGAAGCCCAAACACCTTTAAATTGCTAAGTTTGAAAACACTGGTCTAGACTCTGGGCACAAACTGCATAAATGGTTTTTTCTTTCCATTTTCCTATTACTGTATTACAAAAAAGAGACATGGAGAAGAGACATGGACCTCCTTGCCACCCAGTTAAGTCATCAGAACAAATTAAAATGAAGATTATCATTCAATTATATTCAAGAGCTTTCTTTACAACCTCATATATGTTTGCTAGGAAACTAGCTCTACTAAAATCAATAAACACAGTAATGATTAGGCTGTTCACTGGAGTATCTGGTATGCACAAACTGCTTTCACAGAAACTGTGATTTATCAGAAAATAAATACACTGAAAAACATTGGAAAGTGTTTTTAAACATCTCATACAAATCAGCAATGTGTGGATTGCAGGTTTTAGTTTTTATAACAGTTTTTCTTAATTTCAGGAATTAACAAAAAAAGAAAAAGAAAAAGACAGAATCAGGCAGAAATTTGGTCATACAAAAACATAAAAATCCTCTAAAATGGAAAGTCCAATATACTACTACAACTATTTTTTAAGTAGCTTTGGGCCAAGAAGTACTTAAAGAATAATATGAAAGCAAATGTTTACTTTGAATAGGTTCAAGGGCTCTCTTCACTTGTCAATTTGAAAAAGGAAAGTTCACACTTGAATTCAATGCTAAACCTTGACAGCTATTTGGCTAGCACAAATTCGGCCTTTGTAATGTTTCTCCTTAATGAGATAAACGCTGAACATTTAAGAGCCATAGGCTCATTTCATGGTTGCAGTATGACAGATGGAGTGAGTAAGGGAAAAGACAACACTTAAACTTCTACTGTCTTTAAGATGGAGGAAGCTCATCCACTACATCTCACAAAGTTATCTTTATTGTTTTTAATGCATTTATGATGGAAAGGAATCTGCAATATGCCAATAAAGAGTAACAGGCAGAGATATCAGTGCCTGCTCACCAGGGCATATTGTGATTTATGGAATGTAGCTGTCAATATAATTAACATTCATTGGCTTCTGAATAATTCAAGCTATCATGAACATGGTTGCTGCTCTTTTAACTGTTTAATAATCTATGTGATTCTTAGAAAATAAAATCCCTGAAACATATTTTTTTTCTTTCTAATATTTTGCCAGGCTTCCTGCAAGGAATTCATAACAACCTTAACCCTATCCTGTTTCTCCAAAAATGAGACCTCCCCAGATAATATGCCCAATTGGTCTTTTAAGCGCATGTGCTAAAATAAACCCTCCCAATGCTATCGATTTCTATTAATTTGCTGGTACCGTGTTTCCCTGAAAATAAGACAGGTTCTTATTTTTGTTTGAGCCCCGAAGTAAGCACTTGGGCTTGTTTTCAGGGAGGTCTTATTACTTTTGAGATGCAGGAGGCGGCGAGCGTGGTAGCCTCATGGCTGCTTCTGGGTTGAAATATTTTCAGGGAGGGCTTATTTTGGGGGGAGGGCTTATTTTGGCACACACGCTCAAAAGCCGAAGTGGGCTTATCATCCAGGGAGGTCTTATTTTCAGGGAAACAGGGTAATGATCTGATTTGTGTATTGTTGAACAGTCTGTCTATGAAGATCATAGTCCCTTTTTGCTATAATTTTGAGTCCCTTTTTGCTATAATTTTGTCAGCTATTAAAATCAATCTGTTTTGGACAGCCTCGCCCTGATTTTATTTGAAACTGTCATCTTTTTTATTTTCTTTCTATTTTTGCAACGGAGTTATGCTTTTATTCTTGCATAGTGCTTGTTTATATTGTTTTTTTTCTATGTGACCCACTAAGATTTGCTCATTTTTGTGGTGGCATAGAAAATATGTTTAGTAAATTATTAAATAATTTTGGTGATAATTTTGTAAAAGCCCAAGCCTGAGTATATATCACCCACCAACCTACAATCAGAAGTTATCTATTCCTGATGTAAACAAAACCGCTGTTATTATCATCCATATCACAAATAAGAGAATTAAAGTTCCAAAGAGAGTGATTCAGCTATGAAGCTTCCATAGAGATAAGATTTCTGCATTGTATCAATTGTATAATCAGAATTAGATCCAGATTAAAGTTAATGCTGTATAGCAAGAGACTTGAGTGCAAGTACCCAACTAAGCAAGGTTACCCATTGCTACTCTTATTGTTTGTACATATATGCAATAAAATTGTTATTGATGCATCCTTTAGTCAAAGGATAAGATACGATAACATCAAGACATCATAATTAAAAATATAAAGTATCACCTCTCACTAGTCCACTTATTCTATAACTAGCAAAAGCAAACAACATCTCAGGTGATAATTTTACAACTGAATCTGGAACCTTTTCTTCATCCCAAACATTGGCTGGTGAACTCATGATCAATGCTCTCTCATGCAAATGCACACCTATCTGTCTTGCAGAACAAAAGTTCCTATGTTTGCCCTAATATATTAAATGCAGTGGTATCTATGAGCATTGCCAAGCTCTGAGATAGTTCTGCCATTTGAGAGTCCTGCTCAGAAAGTATAAAATATTCTAAAAATAGCAAAAGGATATTGAAATATATCTGTCTCACAATTCAAATGTACCTACCTCTAAGCAAGAATTAGAAACACATTTTGCTTTAGTGTTTGTTCACTTTCGTAAGCCTACAGAGATTTCAAAAGGTTTCTTTAATGCATATTGTTTGATAAACGTGTCATCATTTAGTTTTCATAAAGACAGGCTTTTTTTGTTAGTTCATTTGCTTATTTTTACTGAAATCCACATGACATAAGGTCATATTTTCACTCTTCTTTCTAGTATGGAAGTATGAATTTTAGGAACAATTTGTTATGTTGTCATACATTCCATTAAATATATTTAATAGATTAATATGTTTTCCCACTATAATGTTAGCACAATAAATACAATTCAATGAATGACTCATCTCTAAACTTTTTTGTTTGTGATATATAATATATAATTTATTATTATTACTAAATAAAATCAGATTTGTCTCAGCAGAGAGGCTAATTTCCTTTAAGTGACAAATGCATTTACAGAGAAAAAATGTATTAAATAATTTTCAGTTAGAATATTTTTTTTACAAAAGAACATAAAATGAGTTTTATTTTACAATCATATATAGATTGTCTGTATTAACCACGATTAAAGAATTCTCAATTATTCTTAATCATAAACAACACAGATTAAACCTTTATTTAGCATCAAATTTTGAGTTTGATAAACTTGGATGCTCAGCCAACATTTTAGCTAATGACTTTCCAATTAGGCTATAACAAATTGCTCTTCTGCCTTTAAAAATAAGTAAGAAAACTGGGCTACTGAATTTGAATTCAGCATTTGCATTTGTCAGTATTTGAATTTGACCACTTGGCTGGACAGGATTTCTCATGTTTCACCTATTTTGAGACAGCTGCAGTGGCTGCCAATCCATTTCTAAGGCGAATGCAATGTGCTGTTCTTAGCCTTTAAGTAGCATGGTGTGATTATCTCAGGCAACAACCTTCCTGTCTTAATTGTGTGAATTTATGTGAACTACCCAGGATTGATTTAGCAGAGTATTATACATTTTTTTAAAACAGTAACTTTTACCAAACTCAGGTGATCCTATTAGGTAAGCCAAGGCCATTCATATATCTCATCACATTTTAGTAATCCTACCTCCTAAACTTGAGATTTCATATAAGAATTTTGAAACTGGCTTGGTTTTAAAAGATCTTGAAATTATTTTAAGAGATATTTTGACACCTCCTGTGAGACTTTCTTGTTGTTGTTAGTTGTGAAATCATGTCTAACCCATCGCAACCTCATGGACAATATTCCTCCAGGCCTTCCTGTCCTCTACCATCCTCTGGAGTCCATTTAAGTTCAAGCCTACTTCTTCAATGTCTCCATCCAGCCACCTCATTGTCTGCTGCCTCCTTCTTTACACCTTTGCAAAAGTGTTGATCTCTTCTTCCTTTATTTTATTTATTAATCCTGTGTGTTTGTGTTTGTGTATTTATCAATCGGGATTTGATATATCATCATCTGGTACAAAATCTGTTCCATTTGAATCTGCTGGAGCCTTTCAAACTTCTTTGCTAAAATAGCATAGAAATAACTTCCTTCTCTGAATAAATTATGTACTTTCCTCAACTGGGAACAAGAGGATATTGATAGACAATTCATGAATTCATGTCATTGTCTTGAAAAGAACAATGCTTAAATCAGGTAAAACCACAGCCCTCTTCAGGCATTCTGTACTGAAGGGTTCTGTCTAATAGTAGTAACTGTGAGAGGGATCTTGAAGCCCTTTAAATATGATACCTGGCTAGGTGGCTCAGTGGCTAAGACGCTGAGCTTGTCAGAAAGGTCAGCAGCTCGGTGGTTTGAATCCCTAATATAGGTCTCCTGCATGAACAGAGGGTTGGATTAGATGACCTCCAAGGTCCTTCCAATTCTGTTACTGTTAATGAGCCAGCAGTGTGCTGCAGCTGCAAAAAAAGCCAACATAGTTCTAGGCTGCATAAACAGAGGGATAGATTCAAGATCACATGAAGTGTTAATACCACTTTATAATGCCTTGGTCAGGCCACACTTGGAATATTGCATTCAGTTTTGGTCGCCATGATGTAAAAAGATGTGAAGACTCTAAAAAGAGTGCAGAGAACAGCAACAAAGATGATTAGTGGACTGGAGGCTAAAATATATAAAGAATGGTTGCTGTAATTGGGTAATTGCCTAGTTTGATGAAGAGAAATACTAGGGGTGACATGAGAGCAGTATCCAATATCGCAGGGGTTGCCACAAAGAAGAGAGAGCCAAGCTATTCTCCAAAGCATCTGAGGGCAGGACAAGAAGCAATGGATGGAAACTAATCAAGGAAAGAAGCAACCTGGAACTAAGAAAAAAATTTCCTGATAGTTAGAACAATTAACCAGTGGAACAACTTGCCTCCAGAAGTTGTGAACGCTTCAACACTGGAAGTTTTTAAGAAGAGATTGGATAACCATTTTTCTGAAATGGTATAGGTTTTCATGCATAAGCAGGGGGTTGGACTAGAACACCTCTAAGGTCCCTTCCAACTCTGTTATTCTATTTATTCTATTCTAAAGTCAAATATTCCATAAATATTACACAGGTAACGTCTTCCTTCTATAAACATGTGCATGTCCAAAATAAAAACAAAAGACTCTGGTTCACTAAAGTGTAAACATCCATGAGAGAAAGATATTATTTGTCTGACATTGCCAATGGTTTACCTGGAACACTCAGTACAATGGTCATATAATTGTAGAGTTGGATGAAATCTAATCTAACCTCATGCAAAATCCACATCAGTGTCACTGATAGAGGGCCATTCAGATTGACTTAAAAGTCTCTAATGAAGGAAAATCACAACCAGTGAGACAGCATTAGGAAGCTTACAGTCAGATAGCTAGCACTGTCAGAAATATCTCCCTATATTTAATCAAAGTCCCTATTCCTTTAATCCACTGAATTGCTCCTAATTAATGATATAAGAAAAAAAAATTGCATTCTTATCACCACCTTCATCAAATTTACTAAATTAACCATCCTGTCATGTCTTAATTATTGTTTGTCCGGAGTTAAGGTACAAATTGTTTCAACCTTTGAAACCACCTAACATTTTCCACAACATTAAGTATTTTGTAATTTAATTCAACAGCCATTCATCTGTTCAAAATAGTAACCCTTTGCAAACCAGCCTAACCATTAAACAATAATTTAACAGATGCTTAAAATAATATCAGGTTAGAAAGAACTAGTACCTGAGCTATATATATTTTTAGGCCTAGCAGGGAGACAATCAGGAAGGCTTCTATCACATTAGACAGGAACCTAATGTACATACTCTAATGTACAAAAATAAAGTAAAAATCCATCTTCAAACTGAATTATTAAAAAAATGCAACATTTGAATGGCTTATTACAAATATCCTCATCTTGGAGAGCATCACTATGCTAATATCTTGATTAAAAAGATTCAACTTTGGGCAAAATATATGAATTTCCTTACATTTTCATTTCTGGGTTTTAAAGCAGGGGCCCCAACCATTGGGATCAGCACCTGTCCGTGACCAACCAGGAACTGAGCCATGCGTGTAAGTGAAGGCCCATCTGTTCACACATGGGATCCAGGTAGCAGGTAAAACTGTTTCCTTTACGATCCATGGAAAAACCACCCAGAACTACGTTTTGAGGGCAGCTGTTCTAAAGCATCTAAAAATGACTTTTCATCTTATGATACTACTTGTTACTATTATCATCAGAACCATGGAAATACGTTTGAAATACATTCATGCTCCATAGCTAAATATTCATTTAAAGACTATATAGTCACACCTTTCACCAAAATAATGTGGCTGGCATATTTATTTATTAAGACCAAATAAACAAAGAAATCAGATCATAAAATCAAGATACAAACATGTTATACTAGAGCCAAGGTGGCGCAGTGGTTAAAAGCAGCACTGCAGGCTACTGCTAGATCAGCAGGTCAGCGGTTCAAATCTCACCGGCTCAGGGTTGACTCAGCCTTCCATCCTTCCGAGGTGGGTAAAATGAGGACCCAGATTGTTGGGGGCAATATGCTGACTCTCTGTAAACCGCTTAGAGAGGCCTGAAAGGCCTATGAAGCGGTATATAAGTCTACTGCTATTGCTATTATATTGCTATTGCTATTATAATGCATGCACTTGAGATTTAAAAAAAAACGATTCCACTTCCAATTATTGAGCCAAAAACAAATAATGACCAGAAGTAATGGATCTTGGTTAATCAAGTTCCCAACTCCTGTGGAAACACCCAAACCTTCAATCCTTGAGAAAAGGAGGTCAGGCTTGAGGCTATCTGAATCTCTCATTCACCCCCTCTCCCCAAAAAACATGATTATTCTTATTATTATTTAATAATAACCATTGAAGTATCAATTCTAATTCTGTAATATAATTGGGGGGGGGAGTTACCTATAATGCCCTAGGTACCCGTACACAATTAACTATGCATTATTTTTAGCAAGCTTTTCTATTGTTTGTCTGTAACTTGAGATGCAGATATATATACTTACGGCTGTGCATGCTTTGAAAATTATTCATATATACTTTAAACTTCATAAAAGAACATAATCCCTGCTATTCATTAAAGCAGTCCAACCATTTTTCAGGTATCTTTCTGGGGAAAAATATATTCAAGTGAATATATTCTTAAAACAGTGGTATCTTTTGTCAGGCCTGAGTGGAACCAGAAAACCAGCTGAGTTAATAAATAATAGAAATACGTCAGATTTCTCAAATAATTTAGATTATTTTTGAAACAGGCAGATTTCTAGTACTTGTCGCATGTTTCGGAGGAGGGAACAGAAGAATATTCTATATCTAATGCTCTGATTAAGCAAGAAAGTGAAAGTAACTAAATAAAAATGTTAAAACTGAAAATATTTAAGGAATCAATCTTCTATATCTTCATTGTAATTAGCAATGATGACCCTTGCAATCAAGATAAGGGATGGACATAATTTCAACACATGTTTCTTGAGGACAACACTAATCTTTACATCCATGTATCCTCGTGTTTGTGAGACCCAGCAGCTAACACACATCAATTTGTCTGATATTTGGACTACATTTTCTGGCTTATAATTCTTGATTTATTTATTTTTTAAAATACATACCTACTATTATGGAAAAATTATTTATAAAATTATTTAAGGAAACTGAACTTGATAAAACTCTACCAAATCAATAAAAAGAATAAAAGCCCTACATTACTATATGCTTCTCATTATTTTTAATTTTACCAGCCTCTGCATCCTGGAATTATGTCTTTGGCATTGATTACTGGGGATCACTTTTCTTATACATCTGAATGCTTGTGGAAATGGCACACTAATATGAACAAAAACTGAATTTCTTTCCATAAGAATTTTCCATAAGTAAATTCACTGCTTACCCAGGCACATTAAGACAGCCGAGTCTTACAACAATTTAAAAAGGGGGGAAACAATAGTGAAGACATCCATTTAAAAAGTTCAATTATTTGACTTCAAATGCACTCATCTATGATAATTAGGGGGGGAGGCTATAGTAGGAAAAGTGAGGTTTTTTATGCATAGGTATCCAGACATAATCATGATATTTGGAAAAAAAAAAAAAGACAAAGCATGCCTCATGACATCATAATGTCAGATACAAGTACATAAGTGATAAGGTTGGCATAACGACCTAACACACATAATTTCAGTTGTCCCACAATCCCCTATATTTTAAAGCCTGCTTGCAACGGAAAATTTAACAAAGCAAATCTGCAGTGTCATGTAACATGCTCTGCTCAAACCTAGTTATGCTTAATTTTATGGTCAGGATTACAGATCCCAATGAACCCAAACCTCATTTTAGCTGATCTGCCATGTTGTGCCAACCTACCATTAATACCTACTATGAGTTAAATGCATGAGAGCCAATTGCTACACCAATTTGCAATTAGTTATTACATCAGTCAAGTTTATAAAGATCCAGAAGATATATGGTTTACATATGGGTCCCACCAATTAGGAAAATGAAAATAAAGCAAGCTATGAAAGATTGTCGGCTACCTTTCAGGGTGACTGATTCTTTGAGCTCTTAAAAAATAGCCATAAAGCTTCACTCAGCTAACTAAATATTTATAAACTTATTTATCTTATTTATTACTTTGTATATTCCCCTCCATATACAAAGTAAGTGATTTCTGAAAGATTTATTTTGGAAGTTTGAGAGTGCTGTTAAATTGGGTCTTTGGAAATCCCCCACAATTTCTGTTATTTCAGTAGAGACTTCCTTCTACCAAATAGGCTAACTAATATAACAAATATTTTCTGATTATATTCATGATTGACTTTCATAATGTGATATACATGTGATTGTCTTTAAATTAACTAGAGAATGAGAGCAACTTAAAGCGTTAATATCATTACACTGCAGAAACAGGTAATAACACTCTTGAATTTTTCAAAGCCAATTTATAATCAATTTATTGAGTATTCTATATTTGTTGGCCTCCGATAATATAGAGCTGAGCATCAATAATTGTCCAGATTTTGTAGAACAGAAACTCCCATCATTCCTTCTTAATGGTCCTGTTTTCCTCATCTCTCCCATAAATCTATTTAATATTAACAGTTTCTGATATCTTCCCCTGAAGTCTGTGCTCTTTTGAGTTGAAGCAACTACTCAGATCTTAAGTGCTCTTTTAAGTAGTAGCACCCCATTTTCTGGCATACCAGTATCAAGCAGTTTTTTTTATATGACCACGTGACAATTTTTTTGTATTTATATTAGTTTTAAAACATTTTACAGTTTTTATTGATATAGGGCAGGGCTGTCAAACTCCCGGCCCACGGGCCAGATGCATCACATGCTGGCCACACCCATGCCCAGTTTAGCAAAGGGAAAAAAGTCCCGATATGTCACTTGACACGGATAATGTGGGTTTGACACCCCTGATATCTTCCTCTCTTCTCCTATATACATACATATATGTTTATATGTTTATATGTTTATGTGTGTATGTGTGTATGTGTGTATGTGTGTATGTGTGTATGTATGTATGTATGTATGTACGTATGTACGTATGTATGTATGTATGTATGTATGTATGTATGTATATGCTGTCTTGTTGCATTCGGGTCTTTTTCCATGTAAGATTGAGATTGTCTTGGCAACGTTTCGGCGAGGTCTCACTCACCATCCTCAGGCTGGGCAGCTCCGATCACACTTTAAGCTGAAAACACCAGCCTGATGATGGCGAGTGAGACCTCGCCAAAACATTGCCAAGACAATCTCAATCTTACACGGGAAAAGATCCAAATGCAACAAGACCAGCATACCTACACCAGTGAATATGTCTCAACAATGATATGTCTCAACAATGTATGAAGTATAAAATTTTCTGTTATGTATGAGTAATTCCAAAATGGCAATGTATATAAAATAGAGATGTGTATATCTCACTTAACATTATCCTGTAGCTCCCAACTATAGGCCCTAGCTAAACAGATGAAAGAATTTGCTTTTCCCAGTGTAACTGGGGATGTCTACTGTCCAGTCCATCAATATAAATGAATCCAGTCATACATGAGGCACAGTTGAAAATCTGCCCCATTGCAGTAAAATTCCAAGTCCAAACATGTGGTTGTAATAGTAGTACTATTTCATTTTAATGAAAACAAGCAAAAGCACATATTTCTCTTCCAGTCTATCTAAGTGCATATTCATATATTACAAGTATCAGTTCTTTGCAAATTATTCAACCAGTGGAAAGGGGACTACATGAATCATTCATTTATTATTAACCACATCATTTTCTGTTACACACAGGGCTGTCCTGTTTCTCAACCAAATCCAGTTAACCAATGCTGTTTCTGCTGTCATAAACGAACACTGTTTGCAAGAGCAGAATGAAACAATTCTGGGATACCGGGGTCAAAAAAAAGGGATGGAAAATACCATCATCAAACCAATAAAGGTGGAAATATATTTGTAAGCAGTAGCTTTAGAAATGTTAAACATCATTCTTCCATTGAAAAAGTAAGGCATAGTGAATAGTGCCTTAACTATATATAATACAAAGTCCATGATCTTCTCAGCTAACTTTTAAACAAGTGATCCTTACATTGACAATATCAGTTAATATATTCAAATCCTACACAATTTCAGGATAGGAAGTATTCTCAAATCTTGAACTTCAACCCTGTTTCTCTTATACAGCAGAAATCCAAACATAATAACACTCAGGAGCAACTAATTATTAAAAGACATTACTTTTACTTTTCATTTTTACCCAGCACACACAAAGTACTATATGAGTTCAGTTTTCCATTTTTTCTTTTTGAAGGAAATCATGCTGTCCTTAAGATTAATAAACTTACTGCAGCATGAGATTTCAAAATAGCATTGCTTTAACATGACTCTTTGACGAGGCAAGGTACATCCTGTAATAGCACACACCTTCGTCAGTTCATTAGTATTTAAGATGCAACCTGACTCTTTGTTTACTTGTTGTTTGTTTTTGTTTTGCACTATCACAAATTAAACACAACTTCTATTCTACATTAGCAAATAAATAACTTTTAAAATTCCAACAAAAATACAATGTAATTCTACAATAAGGGCATTTTCAAGAAGACAGAAAATTGATCTTTCTGCAAATTTCCTATAGCTTTAAAACAAAATAGCTACACCCATTCACAAAAGCAAACATCTGGATGATTTTATGATCTGAAACTATTACATGGAACCTAATAATTTAGCTAATATCAATGTTCTAGTTATTGCTTTTGTCTTATGTCCTAAAAAGAATGATAATATTTACTCACTTTCAATGAATCAAAGCAGGCGATTACGCGTCCATTTTCAACTTGGCAGCTTTTCGATGGATGTGCAAATTTACATTCCGCATCTGGTCGTGAGCAAGTCCCTCTTTGGAACTCTCGACATACTTCCAGTGTTAGCCATTTTGTGTCCCGGATTGGTGTGACACTTACAGCCATGTTTAGATTTTACAGGTAGTTAAAATTGTCAATGAAATGAACAAATTAAAAAAGGCCAAACTGATAAGACTGGAAATGATGAAAAATGTCACCTCCAAAATATTTCCCCAGTTCCCGAGCCCAATGGTAAAAGATGTAAAATTGTGTTGTTGCGACAGTAAGGAAGAGATATTCCCTCTAGAAAGTCACAGCATGAAACTGTCAATCAAAAGGGGGAAGGGGGAGGTTAAACTTAGAGAAATGCTAGGATCAAAAGTAAGAGGACCATTTAAAAGTGTGCCTTCGAACTAGCCTTGTGCTCTCAGTAACCCATTCTGAATGCCGATTTGGAGCCCCAAACGCAAGCAGCAAAAAAACGTGGCAGACCCTCGGACACAGAATTTTTCAAGCTGCTCTCAGGAAAAGTTTCTCTCCACACACAGCTCAATCTGCAATAATTATTTGTTCTTAATTTTTGGTGTGGTGCAATTGGTAATGATTAGTTTGGCACAGACAGATGCAGCAGTTTAGAGCAACAAATCAAGAAACCGGTTTGGATCTCTCTTTTTTTTCACCTCCTCTCGGATTTTTTTTTCCCCCTTTCTTTTCCTGGCAGAAGACTGCTCACTTTTCCAGCAAACTTTTATTTCTGTAAGATTAACTAAAGCAGCCTAGGGCAATGCCTGATGCTTAGAGGGGAGGGGTGGCTGGGCGAGAGGTGAGGGTGGATGTGGTGTCGTTGCAGTCTAGCTGGCAGCAAGCAAGGCAAAAGCAGAGACTGCTCTAGAAGCGATTCCAAGCAGCAGAGACGTCAGGAAAGGCACTTCTTAGTACCAACCTGTAGAAAAAACAGATAGGTTAAAATTTACCAAGCAGCATTTCACTGATGTCTCACAGCATAATCACGTTGCCATGTGCTCCTTCAGTCTACTACTTTACAGCACGATACCCTTTTCCGTTTCCAATAAAATACTTACAGTATAGCATATTGCAGCCAGCCATCACAGATTTATTAAAAAGGGGCCGTTTTCCCCTTCTGAAGCAAGGCATGATAGAGAGATAACCAATCACAGATAGGATTGCAGCAATAATCTGGGCAGGAAGCCAATAATGTACGCTGTCTTATGAAAGGTCGCGCCTGTCAGACATTCATTACTATGCTGTAAGCAGAGAAAATGTCCATCGGATGCTACTTATTCCCTTGCAAGAGGATGACCATGTGCGGGCTTTCAATTTACCCAACATGCAGTTAGAGGATTAAACCATGTTAGTTTTTAAATAGCTTCCAACAAGATCCCAAGTTCTTGTAGCATCCAGAGAGAGAGAGGAGAGAAGGGACTGGAAAGAAAGATCTCGGGGTGAGGGACGAGCAAGCTTCCTCCGAGCAGCTCCGTTTTAGATTGCTTTCCCCCTGCTTTGCATCGAGCGAGCTCGGCAGGCACAGAGCACGCCTACTGTATCTGACAGATGAATATAAAAGGAAGAGGGGAGTTCAGAAATGGTACAGTCTCCTGACCTATCCCATTCACTTCCTTTGAAAGCTCAAGTCCTGCCTCTTTCTTCCAGAGAAGGCAACACTTTTTTCAAGTGCTAGAGAACTATTCTCTTCAGTATGCCGAGGCACTGACAGCAGCGCCAAGGCAGGTTAGCTGGGAACATATAAAAAAACACCTTCCCCACAGCCCTAGGCAAAAGTCTGGCTTTAGCAAGAGGAGGTGGCCACAGGAAACCTGGCAACGCAGCGACAAGCCTGTATCTGGGACTAAAATAACCTCATACACGAAGCTGGCAATCTACTTTCAACCACAGGAGCGGATTTCAGATCAACATTTTCAGCAACAGCAGCAGCAGCAAAGGCCAGCAAAGCTTCCTAATTCGCAGCAGAACCCATAGCTTTGCTCTTGTTGGCTTAAAATGGCTCCTATTTAGGGAGCAGTTCACTTTGCATTTTTCTAACAGGGCACTGTGTTTGCCCAGCAAGGTGGGGAGAAATGAAGAAAAAGTTGACGATCCTTATTATTGTTCAGAGTGATCAAGAACTGCGATATTTCTTGACCCTTGGGGAAAGAACAGCCATTGTAAATTTTATAAATCAGATTAATTTGATGGGAATCCAGAATATTTAGATAGTTTTTGTTTGTTTCATTAACTGGAGAAGCACTGTTCCTTGTGCATTCTCACAATCATTGATACCATGCTTACTCCTCAGGATTCATTGTCCCTTCCTTTCAATAAATTCTTTACCCATTCTTTAGATCAAAACATCTAAAACTTGAGAAAAGAGTGATATAGGACAGCCCCATGCATGAAAATGCCTTTCTAATTCTCTATCCAAAATTCTAAGTTTTTTTTTTTTTGCTGGCCCTCAACATTTAAAAAGAAAGGATCTGCAAATGCAGAACTGTGTTAAATACTGTCATCTCTTACAAAAATCAATGGAGAACTAACATTATTGGCCCTGCTCTTTTCCTTCTGCTGCATTTTTAAAGACACTTTCAAGTCATTTTAAAGTCAATAAACTGTTGTAAATTGAGGACTACCTGTACTCAAATTATACCTTTTTGAGTTAATCGTGTTTATTCCCTGATAAATGAGCATCAGACTGACTCTTCGAAGAAGAAATCCAAGCATAAACACATGAAAAGGCTGTTGATTGTAAAACATTCTTACATCTACCCTTTGTTGTACTAAGAGACATGGAAAGTGCCATTATATCTTTTTTACTTGTATAGTATCAATTTAGCCATAAAGGGCAGAGAAATTCAATGAACCTGTCTTGTTATATCAGTTGAATTTGGTCTACAAAAATATGAGCTTTTTCCAAACTATATGAATTTAAAATGTGCTACAATCATTAAGGTCCACTTGCAATATTTTTTTTGGAAAAAAAAAAAACCTTGGATTATTTTCATAAATAACTCAAGGGGGCAAACATATCTAATACTAGTTTCTCGTATTTTTCCACAACAACTCTGTGAGGTGAATTTGGCAGAAAGAAAATGACTGGCCCAAAGTTTTCATGCCTAAGGACACAGTCTCCTGGTTTCTTGTCTAATGCCTATTCAGTTTAAATGTTCTTTAGAAGAGTTACGTTCTCTTCTTCCCGATCAGGACTAGAAGATCTCTGAGGTGCGTTCCAGCTCTATTCTGATTCTGAAGTTTCAATATGTAAGCTATAACTAACTGATGAGACACAAGTCAACAGAGTGACAATTTCTGACTATTCATTAGAAAGTCTGCTGCTGCTAAGATCATTGTGTTTATCCTCCAGATAATACTGATCTGGATGTTACAGGACTGTGTACCTGCTTTTCTAATCCTCTAACTGGTTTTTCAGGGAAGGTTTGCCTCTAAAAAGTCAATTTAATCTGGAACACGGTGTACAGCAATGATCAGAATTATGTGGTCCAGCTGTTCCATTCTGGTGTTTTAGAAAACAACAGATTTTATACATCCTCACCATAAAATGTGTAATGTTACTTGCAAAAAAGAAAAAAAAAAACGAGAGAGAGAGAGAGAGAGAAAGGGGACATTTTCTTGAAAAAGTACTTATATATTTTAATACTGTTATAATGCCACTTTAGATATTATAAATTATTGAGCTTTCTCAACATTTAAAAAAAAATCTGTAAATACTAGTAACAATGTTTCATACTGATTTTATGTTCAACCCAAGAAAGAGGGGGGAAATATAATGTATCTGTAACATTTTAGCATACAATTTAAGGACAATTACTAGGATTCTGAATGCAAAAAAAATTAATTTGCACTCTAAAAAATAAAATATATTAATATAAATGAACAAAATAAGTGGAATTTGCCCGTGTTAAAACTTAATAGACTGTAACACAAATGTTCTAAAATAAGCATCTTATCTACTCCAGTATACAGCTTCTAAAACAAAACTGAGCATCCACATCCTGCACAATGTCCACAAACAAAACTATCCTATCTTTCTACTTGTCTCTGACCTGCAATTTTTTTATTTATGTATGTATGTTTGTTGGTTTCTTTATTTGTTTTTATTTTAAGACATTAAATGCTCAACTGGAACTTCTCCCTTTATGAAATCAAGAAAATTGATAGTTTAGCTTTGTAATTCTGAACACAGCAAGAACTAAAATATCTATGATTTTTTATAATCACAACAAAGGACTTATACAACCTATTCTTCTCTACCAATTTTTGCCTGTCATTTTCAGCTTTCTATCTGTAAGATTTATTTATGATCCTAGTAGACAATACTTTCTGAATTTGGGTGAACTTTAGCCATTTGGCAACAAATCCATGCCGTTTTTTCATTTGTTTATTTTCATTTGCCAATGAACTGAACTGAACTGAAAAACAGCAATGAACATTAAGCTGCACAACTGTATTTTCATTGTTGCCCTTGTGATTCCCTACCCCCATTCCAAATTTGCCTGGACAAAGTCTGAAAACTCTTGAACTGCAAATATTTAACTGTCATTACTCAGAAATAAGTTCAAGGTTCTATCATCAGAATGTCCACTCATACTGATGCGACTCTTTAACTTTAGTGATATACACCATGTTGTATTTTAAGGATACATACATTTAAGAGATCTGAGAGGATAACAGCTCATTCCCAATTTTGCCTACATCTGCATAAATCAATTCTCAAGTGCTATGATGTTTGATTATGCCCATACTTTCTATTAACAGAATAGTCTCACTTAAATGACTACTATTGTTTCAAGTAATAAGAGATTAATAAATATTAACTTGAAATAATCTAAGCAGTACAACATATATCAAAAGAGAATCATTAGAAGGCATGAAATAATACTAGAAATATTTCTCAAAGCAAATTTTACAAAGTCATGGTGTAAATATTCATTTTTATGAATATTCATTACTATTGGATATGGAGATCTGAAAGTACCAAAAATAACACTACATTGTTTTATTAAATATTTGATCCTTTTCAGTGTCCTACATCACAATATAAGATCTAATCAATAAGACACAATTATAATTTACTCCCAGTTTTATCTAACAATGTAATTTAAGATCTTCTTGAATCATGATGATGATGAACCAAGGTAATAACTCTCTTGACTATTAATTTGTACAAAAATTGTAATGGTTTCTGGTCTATGACTGTTCTTTCTCTCAAGAGCAGTAAATTATTTTTGTGCTCAACAAATTTAAACATCTATATAACTCTGTATCAATGAATTTGGAACCAATTTACAATAAAAGACCCTCATTTATCATATTTATCTATAAGCATTTATATTTATATTTTTAATACTCTAGGTTTAGCAGGAGATAGCCAAGCTGACTTTTCTGAAGGGTTTTTTTAAAGTTTTTTTTAAAAAATCAGAAGTAACCAAGCTACAGACAGAGCATCAGTTCCTACTAATTACTTTATTAGAGGCAATAACTTTAGCTAACACAAAGGTTCTACAGTGAAACTACAAAGCATTCTGGAGAACTTACGCAATTTTATGGAAATTTTATAACTGTCCAAGTGAGACATCCATTTAATAAACAGGTCAGTTCTCTCATACTAAATCCCAAATGAGTTCTAGTTCAAAATGACAACCTACCCCTGATTTACATATTATTAAGGATAGGTTAGAAATCCTTGTCAAGAGCCTGTATTAAAACTCCATTACAGAATGTCACAGGATGCAATATAAAATGGACAGGCTCAGCTGACAAAAAAATAACTATAAAAGCAATATGTCACAAACCTTCAACAGCACAAAATGTAAAGGTTGTGGGCTAAGTGTCACAACTGGATTGCAAAGCCTCTGCTGTGGGAATGGCTCAATCCTTTAGATAAAGAACATTTAGTGTTTACAGGGCAATCTTCTAAACTCTCCTTGGTTTGTTTAAGATCTATGATGAATGGTGTTACATAGTCAACTTGATCTAAGATACCATTCTGCTCATTCTATTATCTCCAAATAGACACATATCTCAGCCCTAAGACAACAGGATTTTAAAGATAATTATCCAGCTTCTGAAATCCACACAGCAATAAACAAACCAATGCACTTGTGCATAAGTATAGTTTGATTAAATAGTTCACTAACAACTTTGCACCTGCATTCCTAAACAATTTCAACAGAATTATTAAAGGTAGCTCTATGTAAAACATACTGCAATAATCCATTCAAGGATTATATACATACCATTTCCCCAAAAATAAGACAGGGTCTTATTTTCTTTTGACCCCAAAATAAATGCTTGGTCTTATTATTTCTGATGTGCAGGAGGCCCCTTAAACATGGCCCGTGGATCAGCTGATCCAGAGAGGGTCAGAAGTTCTGTCTCTGTTTCTGTCACTCTTGCCAGCCCTAATATTGCTGGGTCTGCTGCTCTTTTTGTGTCCGCTACTAAGAGAAGGACGCGGTAACTAGAGTTTGCGGTAGCGACCTCCATGAGGCCGTTCTGCATAGAGGGCAGGGGCATGTGGGGCATGTTCCCACCTTTCCCCCACCAGGAAATGGCAGGAACCAGCTGCATGCATTTAAATATTTTGAGGGAGGACTTATTTTTGGGGAGGGCTTATTTTAACACATGCACTCAAAAGCCTAATTGGGCTTATTATCTGGGGAGTTCTTATTTTCAGGGAAACAAGGTAAGATATGTGTTACTGACATGCTCTGGGGGGGGGAAACAATTAGCCTATCGAATTTTAAATTGACTTAGGGGATCCTGGCTATTATCATTGCCAATAGATTTTGAACATCAGCATTATGTAAAAATATCCCCAAATTTCAAATTTTATTCTTCAAGATGAAAAATTAAGAGCTGTGTTTTTAACAAGGGACATTTCTGTCACCTAAATTAATCTTCTACCCATCCACTCTATGATTGCCTTGACACTGATTCAGGACAACTGTTAAATGTCATGTGCAATTTACCTTCCATTTTGAAATTATTTCTCAATAAAAATTCATCTAGATTAGAATAAAGGGAGAATAATGGGTAATACAGTATACCAACCATCAAAGCACCACATTTTTAAGTAACTGACCTAAAACTGCAAAGTGGTAGCACATTTTGTAATAACATTTATTATTTTATTTTACGAGGCTTCTATGCTGCTATCCTAAATGATTCTGAATAGCTTGCATACCTAAATACAGTAATAGGATTAAAATATAAGCATCATATACATCAAATACAAACACTCCATGCGCTGCAGGAGACGTGGAAAACCCAAGTATTAATTTTCAAAACTCCAAGACAAATTGGGGCTGGTCTAATCTTCATTTAAATGCTATTTCAGAAAAGCTGTACAGTAACTGAGAAGGCTTTGCCAAGTGATCCCTGCAGATGACACACCTTAAAATTATAGGGACACAGAGAGAATCTCTTTTCTTCTTAATGGAACCATGTAGCAAGAGTAGCAAGAGCGTAGAAAATGCACTAAATGAGATTCGGAGGACATTGTCTCCAGCACTCTGGGAATACATGTAGTTAAATAGGAAATATCATGGCTACTGCTGTGGAGAATCACAAAAATACTCCAGGGTGAAGCTGACACCGTGTGATTTACAAGTTCAAATGATACCCTCCAAATATGCTTGTCAAATGCTTACAACGCCTCTGTTTTGTTTGGGAAAGTTTATAGTTCTGGATGTACCTCAAGCAAGAAGCCTATTGAGCCTTGTAGGCATAACTTCTGGATTATATTTTACAGCTCATGGTAGAATATTTCAAAATAAATATTCTATATCACCCAAACAAGAAAAAACTATTGTGTACTTTTTTATATACTTGTGGTCTTCAAACAACTGAGAAATTCAATGGAGAATCAGTTCCAGATTTTTCTGAACCATTCGGTTAATTAAGAGTCGTCCTAAAATACTTTACTGTCATTGAACATATATACACAGTTTACACATACAACAAAATTCACATAACACTCAGAGACCAGGCCTAACACACATAATAATCCTCAAACACACCCCCGCTCACCCAAAAAAATTCCCTGCCGCAAACCATCCAAGCATCCACACAACAGACCAAGTAGTGCTATCCAATAGCTCACTGATGGTGGCCCTTTAGTTCATTGTTGAGTGCAATTATAACTCTGTGATAAACGCTATTCAGAAGACGTGTGGTCCTAGTTTTAATTGTTCTGTATCTTCTGCCAGAAGGCAACAGTCTAAAAAGATTGTAAGCAGGATGGGAAGAGTCTCTTCCTCAAACAGTGAAATGTGAAGATGTCATCCAGGGCTGGTAACTGGAGCCCAGTGATATTCTGGGCAGTTTTAATGATTCTCTGTAGAGCTTTTTTGTCTGCTGCAGAGCTGCTCCCATACCATGCGAGAATGCCATATGTCAGGACACTCTCAATAGTGCTGCGATAGTAGGACAGAAGTAGATGCTGAGATAGATTTATCTTCCTGAGCATTCTCAGCCTCTTCTGTGCCTTCTTCACAAGCATTTTAGCATTCATGGTCCATGAGAGGTCCTTCGAAATATAAATGCCCAGAAATTTAAAACTACCAATCCATTCCACCTCCTCGCCATTTATGTACAATGTACAATGGTAAATGTACATCTCTCTTCTTCCTGAAGTCAATTATAAGTTCTTTAGTTTTTTGGGTGTTAAGTGTAAGATTATTTTCGGAGGTAAAGGGAAAATAAAGTATCTACAGTAAAATATATATAAAGATTTCAATGTTATTATTAACATTGTTTCTGCTATTTTCATGTTTATTATATAAACTTTATTTTTTTTAAAAAATGGATAAGTTATTTGTTTATAGTTAGTTATAGTTAGTCATTTAGGCTATTTTCACATTCAGATTAGCAATATAGCAGTTGCTTTGGTCTATGTAAAGTCACATTACTTCTTACCCATATAATCAAATAAATGTTTGGACTTTTCCTATTTAACTAAGCTGTATTTTTGTATAAAATTAAGGGTTGTTCAAAGCTCTAAAGAGGTACTTTATCTGAAGCAACCTCTCTCCCTCCCCTCCCCCACTTTCTAAAACTGAAACACTTCTATTACTCTATGGTGCTACAAGCTCTCTTCCTGCTGTTACACTAGCTGGAAGTAGCTTCAGTAAAGGTGGTACTATAACTGCCAGTTAGGCCTTAAAGCAACATTATCACCTTCCTAGTGCATATCATATTACATCCACCATGCAAATCATACTGTAAAGCATGAATAACTAGCACAGCCTTAAATAAATAAACATGCATGTATGCACACCAATACGACAATGATATTTTCTTACAACTGTAGTGGACAACTACTGTGTTGTATTACTTAATTTTCTAAAGGAAATACTGAAAATATATAAAACTAACTAAGATGCAGCCTGTAATTCAAGGTTTTTTTAAAAGCTCCCAAATCAAAAAGTCATGAAAATTGTAACGGTTGCAATACTATTGAAACAGATTTTAGTTCACCCTTAGGCTTGGAATGCCACTGGAAATCTACTCTTAGCCCCAACATTGAAAATTTGAATAATAATTATCCAGCAATCCACACTGGGCCATCATGGTACCTTATGAATGATAATCTTCACAAAGATTTTGTGTATAAACATGATGAATAAATATATACTATGGTAGATAGAGTCAAGTTGCTGCTGGTAATAAATGTATGTATATAAATATAAAATAACACATAACTAACACTAGCTGCAAATTCTGATTGTCAATACATATATATTGTGGCCCGGCAGGAGCCGTTGGAGCTGCCACCAGACTCCGACAGCGAGGGCCCTATGAGTCGGCCCTGGAGGATGTGGAGGACCCTGGACAGGGTTCTGACTCCGAGCAGAGTGCAGAGAGACTGGTTGGCCCCAGGTGGCGCTTGAGCCTTGGATCAGCGAGGAGGAGACAAGAGAGAATGATCCAGAAACCAATAGTGAGTTGTTCCGGGATGCACGCCGTCGAAGGGCTACTCGGCGTCAAGAACAACTACGTAATTACAGGAGATAATTACGCTCAGCTGATGGTCATTAAGCTGCTCTCCAGACTATAAAAGAGACTGCTTATGCCACGCCCTTCTTGCAGAAGTCAACGCTTGGACTATAGAGAAACAAACTTGGCAGGCTGGATTGCTGCCAGAGTTAGTCTGAATTGCTGCCAAGGTTTGTCGGACTTGCTGCCAAGGTCCTTATCTGTTTGTTTATTTGGCTTTCAGCCACCGAGATTCTGGTCTTGTTATTAAAGAACATTCCATTTTATGCTTGTCTCGGCTTTCGTTACTGGACGGAGGAGGGGGTCAGAACACATATCTAATATAAATATGCAAATATTCAACAATCCATTTTATTATTTCTTTATTTATTCAATTTCTGTAGCCATATCTTGTCAATCCAGATTAAATATACATTAAAAGCTAGATACCTGGCCAGTTAGCTATAAAGTAAAGAAATGGGAACCTTAACTTGTTCAGCACTGGGTTGATATTGTATACTGATATTTTACATTCAATATGTCATACCATAGTTCAATATTTGGTAACATCAGAAGCAGTTACAACTTTACTAAATTAAAAGGTAAAGCTTCTGCTTAGTATCTAATGTGAACTGCTGATGCAAATCATAAATTCAGATTTGAATTTTCATTTCATTTCAAAACTACATTTTATACGTAATAACAATCCAGAATAATAAAAGTTGTATAAAGCTATGAGTTAATTTGTCCATAAAAGGAGATGAATGATGAGTGATGAAAATAAATAAGAATGACAGCTCATCAATGACACTGTCTGAATCTTGTGAATACAGTTTTAATAGCATTAAAGGTTAAAAATAGTACAAAAATATGATAAGAATGCTTTGCATGAACTCAAAACTTTCTTATTCTACAATCCATCCAAATCTAAACGATACTGTCATTGAGCTGTAAATGATTCCAAGTCGAACCAAAATTTTATAAATTCCAAATTAAACTATAAGCTCTTTTTTTTACTAATATAAATAATAGAATCAGAAAGTTGACTTAGTAGTAACAGTAAACAACACGGGAAAAAGTCAACTTTCTGAAGAAGTGAAAGCCCTTTGTTATTCATTTTCATGACTCATTTTCATGGGACAAGCACTTTTTAAATAATTTAGAAACCACCCTTTCTGGTAAAGACCTTCAATTGTATCTTAAATCTTACACTAAAAGGGTCATTACAAATGTTGTTCTTCTACTTGATTCTTAAATATAATGGCAGCACAAAAGTGCAAGGACTTGTTGCAACAGACATCAGGAGTCAAGACTGCAAGGCAGCACAAAAAGAGAATAAGAAAGATCACTGCTGTCAAACATTAAGACAGGCAGATAGATAGATAGACAGATTTCCATAACAGCCATGGCAGCTGATGAATTCTGGGAGCTGAAGTGAATAATGGAAGTAGACAAAATTGGGAAATCTTGCATTAAACCATAGTGTGACATAAAAGAACCTAAGCAATTACTCACAATATCACAGTGTTCTACTTCCGAACATCTAACCTGACTCTTTTCATTGCTAAGCCATAAATGAAGAGGTTAATTAGTTCAAGGATTTTTTTTTTATGATTGGCATACAAAGAAGGAAAGAAAGAAATAACAAAGAGGATAACAGCATGTCTGGGACATATATAATTTTAATAAAAAGTGCATAGCAAACTGAGACTTAATTAAATTAATATAACATACATAAAATATATATTTAATAAGTTTTTTTAATTAAGGTGTGGGTTTATTTTTATTTTTAATAATTGTATGTGTTCATATTCTCTGAATGTACTAAGCACACCCATATAATATACTGGTATTTTACTTTATGAAACCCAGCTTAAAGGTCTGTTAACCTGTTGAGATGAAGCTGATAAGAAAGAGGAGGAAGAAACAGAGGAGGATAAACCCAACACTATGAAACCAGATTCTAACCCTCAGGTTTTGACAGAATCCTGTTTTGCTGATATGACATTGCAGCTATAAACACACGTACTGAAATAGGATATACAGCAATCAAATCCTTGAGGGTGCTACCACTCTAAGTTGAGTACAAGAGAGTGGACAGATACTCTTTCTTTTTCTCCCTCTGTCCATGTATATTCTCAACATGGCATAGGTAGGTTTCTGAGTTAAAATATCTGTATTAAAATCAGGAAAACATCCAGAGTGAACTGGATGAATCTAGGGAGAATAAATCAAACTTAAATAAATCATGATTTATAATGATTAATCATAGTTGTACAATCACAGCAGTATTTTTAAAACATTGCCTGAAAATCTCTCTCTCTCTCTCTCTCTCTCTCTCTCTCTCTCTCTCTCTCTCTCTCTCTCTCTCTCTGTTCCCTCCCTCCCACCCTCCCCCTCCCTCCATGTACACACACAAACTCTTCCTTGGAAGAGCAGAGAACAGCTGTTTATTGAAGAGTAGAGCAGTAGCCACAATTCCATTTGAGTGGTACAAGGATCCAGACCGCAAGAATCTGAAGCAATATTGCAAGAGAGGGGGGAGGGAGGAAGGGAGGGAGGGGGAGAGGGAGGGGGGAGATATGTTCTAGCTGCATTCAAATGTAGCATCAATATCTATGACAGCATCCTTATGAATATTCTGAGCACCAAATCCCATGTCAACTGGTTTTTTAGCTTCTACAAACTGGTGGCAATAGAATTATACAAGCTGCTAACATGTTTGTCTCAATCCCTAAATTAATTCCTGACCATGTCTAAGTCTGCTGGCTTTTACTGTAAATGTTCTAAGATAGTTTTTCAACATGACTCTTTGATTTAGATTTTGTGTGGTTGCCCACTCCAGAAGATTCTGAATTATTTACAAAATCCCAAAACAAATTTCACCTTGTTATTAAAACTCTGCGTAGGACAGAACTATTCTATCCAATGTTTTTCCAGTGGCATTTTAAAAAAAATATGTATGGGACAATTCAGAAAATGAAAAACTTTTAAGCTATGTGTTTTCTTCCTTGTTCCTCCTAGAAGGTACTAATGATTAACAAAGGATACTAATCTTGTCATTTATACAATGTAATGTATAAGGTAAAAGTTCCCCTCGTACATATATGCTAATCATTTCTGACTCTTGGGGGCAGTGCTCATCTCAATTTCAAAGCCAAAGAGCCACCGCTGTCCGAAGGCATCTCCATGGTCATGTGGCCAGCATGAATAAACACTGAAGGCACATGGATCGCTGTTACCTTTCCACAAAAGTGGTTCCTATTTTTCTACTTGCATTTTTTATGTGCTTTCGAACTGCTAGATTGGCAAAAGCTGGGACAAGTAATTGGAGCTCACTCTGTTATGCGGCATTAGGGATTCGAACCACCAAACTGCCGACCTTTCTGATCAACAAGCTCAGCATCTTAGCTACTGAGCCGCCACATTTCTAGAATGTAATGTATAGAAGTAAACAAACCTCTTGTAAAATACTATTATGTGAGGAAACAGGACATCATTTATTCTTTCAACTATGCCCTTTTGACATACAGGAGAAAGTTGTTTTTTAATTATTAAGATCTAATTTATTCTTATAACAGAATGGGACAAATTACTAGAATTTAGAGAGGGTAACAGTTAAAGAAATATACAGGGATCTCTCTTTGTTTTCCTACACCTGAAAGTAAATGGACAATCATTAACTTGAATTACAAATAACTCCCTACTGGAGTTTTCCTTGGAGGGATTTTTGTTTTTAAGGGAATAATATCAAAAGTATAATCATCACCACAGTATAACTTTATTGACCATTCCAGGATCTGTATTACATTTTTCTGTATACTCCACAATATTGGCAAAGTGTTTTTTTTATTAGATACATGGTTGAAATTGAGGTTGAAATTCCTTAAAGAAGCATTTGACAGTATGATTTCTGAGCACTTTGGATGCCTGCCCAAAAAAGTATGTTTGCCTATGTGGCCCAGTAGATTTGACAAAAGTTATGAAACTGTTCTAAATACTTTTCATACTTAAAGCCTCCAATTGCTAAAAATGGCCAAATTCTCTTTTTCTGCAGCATTCAAAAATTTTAAGAAGCATGCTTCCAAAGATGGTTTGGACTGATAATTGAAATAATATTGCAATACTGTAAAGATTTATATGAACTCAATACATTTTTGAAAATTGCAAACATGCCAATCACAGCCATAAGATCATTACTATGGAAACAATAAGGAAAAATAATGTTCTTGGTGTGTATATTTGTGTGGGTTTTAATACAAACAAATTTAATTTCTCATTTGCTGTGAAGAAAATTTGCTGTAATCTTAAACTTTGCTTATGTTTCAACAATATTGTTTGGGTGGGTGTTTTTTTTTTTTGTTTTTTGTTTTGGTTATACAAGGATCTGTAGAAAGAGTTCAAGAAGAATTTGTTGGGTTTTGAAAAAAAAACACAGCTAGTTTTCTATCAGGAAAGCTTGGTCTCTTGGTCAACTTTGCCTCTTCATTGGTTTTAGCATTTAAAGATTAATGGTTTATGCGGCTTCCAAGGTTTGACAACCTTTTTATAGATTCCTTACTTCCTTCTTTCCTTCCTATTGGATGGCAATAGATTTTATTCATTAAATGGATATTACTTCAAGGTATATCAATCTTAATGAGTAAATTGTAAAACAAGAAGTAACTGGTCAAATCTCAGCTTTCAATTGTATATTTGTGTCCCATTCTATTACATAAACAGTGTTCTTATTCATGTTTTATTTATAATTTTAAATAATAAGAATTTGTGATTTATAACCTATGTCTGAGGCCAATGCTTAAAACTAGAAATCTATTTAGAAAGACTAGTAAGCTATTGTTTAAATAATTTTGTAGAATAAACCTCCTGAATTATCCCTCTTGAAACATCAACATTTTATTAACATTTTAAAAATTCATTTTCCTCTCAAATCTGAGCTTGTAGGTGTTACTTTTCCCGTGATGTTGTATTGCGAAGGCATATCTATTGTTATACTAAAAGTTGATACTATTTATAGCTGAATTATTCTGTGCTCTTAGCTGCATTCAAATGCTTCCATCAAGCGTTCATCTTTAATTCAGTATCAAACTTGTACCACAATGCCTATGCAAAACAGGTGTTCTGAGAAGTTCTTCTTTAGATGAATTCCAAATGGAATTGGTTTGAAATACAAGCACATCCAGATACTGGTAAAGGAACAAAGAATAGGCAACTTCAATTAATTATACATCAAGAAAGGTTTGGCAGAAAGTACTGTATTTGTTCCTTTTTCTTCCCCTTTCTTACTTGATTTCTATCTATTTCCCATTAAAGTTTACAATTGTAAAAATCAGTGGAAAAAAATCAAGTGTATCATCAGTTTTACCAGTAGCTATTATGTACTACAATTCCTTATTTAAGTTTAGAGCAAATGTATAGGTTCTTTAAATTGAACAGATAGATACCTAGGTTATTCATGCTCAAAATCTTTGCCTTAAGCAAGAAAAGGAAGAGTGAAACAGTACAGTGAGTAATATTGTTTACCTGCAATTAGGGCAAGAATTGTGAACAATGTAAGTTGCCCAGAGTCGCCTTATATATGAGATGGGTGGCATAAAAATTTAATAAACAAATGTTTTTGTTACTTAATTCTGTACTAAAGCTTACTGCATTACTGTTTGACTTATTTCTTTCAAAGATGTGATATCACAAGTTTGCAACAAACATGATTAAAAGGAACTCTAGGGGATCATATAAAAGGGAGGTCAGAGGTTGCACACCTGAAATCACAGTTAACCCATTTTATTGTTGCTCATTAGGAATTAAAAAACTCAAAAAACTTACCTGCTATGGTCATATCTGATTCACTTTAAGACTGTCCTTGCATGCTTTAATTAGCAACTACTGTCTTGCCCCCATCCATGCTAAAATTCTTAATATTGTGTTAACCTTAATGTTAAAAAGTATGCCTTTTGAAATTCATTTTTCTACACTTAATTTAAATAAGAATGATTTTCACTCCAATTTCAACTTCTTAGTGTTGGCAGACATGAGACATGTAATTTAATTCATAAAGCTACAAGTATAATAACATTTCCATTTTCCCATCATTCCATACTCAGTCGTCATTGTACTTTTTTTTTCATAGAAATTGTAAAACTCCAACAATTTTGCACTCTCCTTCTTTAAATCAGGCATTTTCCATTAGTCTTCATGCTTCAGGAATGTTCCATATTCCATCAGTTATTTTTTTAAAGATAATGTGCTTCAGGCCACTGTCTTTGCAGATGTAATTTCTTAACTACTTCCACGCTAGTTCACTATTGTTTTGGGGAAGAGGGGCATTCACATAAACTAACAAATGACAAAAACCTGTGCAGTGAACAGATGAAGCAAAAACTCTGGCTATGACTTGTATATTTTCTTTCTCTCTCTCCTCTCCTTCCTCCCTCTCTCTCTTTCCTCCTCTCCTTATTCCCATTATTGTGGTCAAATCACTTAGTTTGGGGTTTACATAGGCTAACTGTGCTTTCTGGAGCACTTCAGGAAAAGTAAGAAAGACAGAAGTACTGAAGATTTTATTAAGGTCTTATACAATGGCTCCTGAAGGTTGTGTGAAACATTCAGCAAATGTTCAGTTTTGGGAAAAATGCTTTCTATGATTAGCGAGGAATCTGAATTGTTCTTTCTAGCTCTATATGTATCAACGACTGTCAACCACAAGATACAGAAAACTTGTTCTTTACTGCCCCAAACATTTAATGAAAATTCCTAATGATAAAAGCTGTTTGACACTAGAATAGATTGCCTTGTATTTAAGCAGAAACTGGAGATCCATCGTGACCCGTCAAAAGCGCGGACGCCAAAAGCGCGATCGACAAAATCGCGCCTTTGACGTCATCACAGCGCGACGAAAAAGATCGAAAAATTCAAATAAAAATTAATAAAAATTAAATTAAAGCAAGCCGATTCACATAAAGGTAAGGGTTAGGGTTAGGGTTAGGGTTAGGGTAAGGGTAAGGGTTAGGGTTAGCTTTAGAGCGTTAGCGTTAGCGTTAGGGTTAGGATAAGGGTTAGCGTTACGTTTTTCGTTACTTTAACGGTTAGGTTTAGGGTTAGGGTTAGGGTTAGGTTAAGAGTTAGGGTTAGGGTTAGGTTTAGGGTTAGGTTTGGGGGGGTTAGGGGAAGGTTTTAGCTTTATTTTTACATTTTTTCGATCTTTTTCGTTGCGCTGTGATGACGTCACAGCGCGCTTTTGTCGAGCGCGATTTTGTCCTACGCGCTTTTGTGGTGGAACCGAGATCCATCTGTCAGAGAAGATGGAATTCCATTTTTCTTTGAATAAATTATATTACTATAAAATATTTTATATTTTTTTCTTTTGAATGTCCTTAATTAAATGAATAGCTTTCATGTGTAATCAGATTTAATTTAATACTATACACCCAGTGGCCCATTGGGTCATTATTTTAAAGATATTTACTTATCTAAATATGAAAACAAAATGATCATGGGTAGGCAAAAAAGTAGTGGTAACAAATTTCCAATTGAGTTTATTTGTGGGAAGCTTGCAGGGAGCATCAGAAATATTTCTTTCATCCCTCTCTTCCATAATACAGAATAACAAAGTTGGAAGAGAATTTGGAGGCCTTCTAATCTAACCCCTTGCTCAAGCAGGAGATCCTATACAATTCTGGACAAATGACTGTCCAATCTCTTCTTAAACTCTCCAGCGATGGTGTATCTACAACTTCTGGAGGCAAATCATTCCACTGCTTCTTATAGTCAAGAAATTTTTCCTAGGTTCTAGGTTGGATCTATCTGTCCTTCATTAAGTTTCAATCTGTACTTTTTGTCCTGCTCTTTGGTGCTTTTCTCCCTTCTTTCCCCTTTCCTTCTGTCCCCAGCAGACAGGTAGGTAACTGCTGCTGGGTAGGGAAGGGAGCAAAGGATTGTAAGACTGGCTGGGAAACTGTCACAGAATGTCGAGAATGAAGATCATGTGACCTTATCACAGCACAGCAGCCACAATGTTTTCAAATTTCATTCTCTTGGCAACATGGGGTCTGTATTTTGGGTTTTATAAGTTGAGGTTCCTACATTCAAAAACAATTGCCCTATGGTGCACCATTTTGCCAAGTTAAAAGTCATGACAATAAGAATGTTTGTAGTAAGTTTGTGTGTGTATACACACACACACACACACACACCTTGAGATATGTAAAATACATGGATTGAAAGGTTTCCTATCTTCCACCATTCAATATTAGGATGACATAAGCTGTCTATATTATTTTCTGGTTTACAAGTTTCAAACCAACGCAGCAATACTATGAATCTTGTCAAGTTGAAGTCATTATGCAATTCATCCTGTCAAAGAATTTTGCATGATTTCAGGGATCTCTTGCCGCTCCTGCTTACCAATAGGAAAGTACATTACTTCATGAAGTAATTTTAAAGAAGTATTTCACTTTAACATCAATACACACATACACACACAAGCACCCACACACAAACACATCCTTTTTCAGGATGAGTGATATGTAAATAACTAAATGTACTAGTTATGACAGAATTAACTTGTTAAATGAAGCCTACCCCAAGCCAGAGAAAATATTCTGTCCCCCTTTTTCCTACTTCTTAAGGTCCTTTAACTTTCCCTAATTGTAACATTTAACACTTTGGTACTTTCTCTATTAGTATAAGATGATTAAATTATTATGATTTCTAATTGTAATGTTGTGTTTGTAGTCCTTGCTTTGCTATTGTTTAACCACTTATGTATTTATAATAGAATTTCAAATTTTGTGATACCTTAAAAATAGCATAAAAATAAAATGTCCTTTTTTGCCAACGAGCTATTTCTAAAGATTTATGATCTAAAATATTAATTTATATTAAAAAATCCTAACCATAAGTCTTTTGGCATTTTATAAAATGAACTGAAAGTTGATATAACAATATCTAATGCAGTTCTACTGTAGAAGTTAACAGACTTGATTTTGTAAATTGTCTGCATATCAGAATAGCTGAGGGCCACTCCAAACGTATCAAAATATCTTGAGGGTATATATAAATATATCATTTTTGTTAATCACCCTCCTTTTAAATCAGGATTAAGCAAAGGGTTGATCAGTATCTTCTCTACATACATCTATACATATTTTGCAGATAGCTACAATCTAAAAACTTTTCACCCACCCATCTACACATTTTCTAATTTAGAATACTAGATTAACAGTTAGATGCACAGTAGATTGATAGTAATCCATAAAGTGGCCAAGGTTCAGACAAAACTCAATGGCTGACAAAGACGATGACAAGCTATATTTTGCACTACATATTATAGTCATTCCAATCTAGTATGAGTGAAGTGGTCAAGACAATTGACTTATTCCGAGCTAGTAATTTTTAAATGTGTCTCACTGTTACCAGTAGTAAGTATTAGATTGGTCGCTTAGTAAAATTGTAAACTAATTCTAGAAATTCCATGAGCCTAACATTTGTGTAGGTCTATTTTAAAATCTCAAGTTAGGATTTTAGCTTCAATACAACTTTGTATGGCAGTTTTAGACATTAGAATATGTGATATAATTAATATTTAAGCATATCCAAAACCAGAATTCATAATAATTTTTGCCACATTTGGGTTTTTTTTTAACCATATAAGAACTATAAATTTATTAGAAACTGAAAAAATGTCAGGTAATCATAGAGTATAAGGCTTAAATTCACTCTCAAAATACATTAACAATTCTTCCTTCACCTGACGGTCTTCAGTTATATTGAGCAAATACTCCCCAAATTGCAAGCTGGTATGGTTACGATCGCCATATCTCACTATCTTTGGAAGAACTCAAATTGAGAGAGATTGTTGGGGAGACCATACATTTAGAGGACCAAGTCAACCACTTACTCTTGTACATCTTGAAATCATAAAGTCTTGCCTTCAGGTGGATTTCATTGGCTGTTTTGTTGGTTAAAATAACCTGGATTATTTATTCTGGATAAAGAACAATAAATAATGAAGATGGCAACAATTGCACTATAGGTAGCCCTTGACTTACAACCACAATTGAGCCCAAATTTCTGTTGCTAATTGAGACAATTGCTAAGTGAATTTTGCCCCATTTTATATCTTTCTTGCCACAATTAAGTGAATCACTGCAGTTGTTAAGTTAGTAACGTGGTCGTTAAGTGAATCTGGCTTCCCCACAGACTTTGCTTGTCAGAAGGTAGCAAAAGGTGATCATATGACCCTAGGATATTGCAACAATCCTAAATATGAATCAGGTACCAAGAGTCTGAATTCTGATCATGTGACCAGAGGGACATTGTAATGGTCATGTGAAAAATTGTCACTTTTATCATGTCGTTGAACTTCAAATGATCACTATATGAACTGTTGTAAATCTGTTTACAACTGTTGTAAATCAAGGGCATTTTTTCTGTACAAAGATAATTTACCCTACTTTGTAGGTAGGGGAGGAGTGTATAGTATATTTACCAGGTAAGTACATAAAGACAAGTATGTGGGAGAGCCATCAATTTAGTTTATCTACAAACCTGAATCTTCACTGTTTTCTTAACTAAATCTCCTAAATCTTTTAATGGTGCATTAGTCTCTTCTTTTCCCCTGCTGAGTGTCCTCTTTTCCAATTTCCTGTCAACTGAGTTAGTATAATTAGCAACTGTTTGATCATATTTTATACCAGTCAGTTTAGGTAATATTTTAAATTAGTCATTTCTAAATTAAAACAGTTCTTCTTCTACTTCCTTCAAGAAACACAATGTGTATCTCTGTCAAAAAGTTTTATTCTATTTTGGTCTGTCATTGGAAGAACACCAAGAGAAGGACAATAGGGCTTATTTTGTTAAAGCTTACATTAAAAATAAAAAAAATGAGGAGTACAGCAAAGTGCTTCCTTTCATCATCAAGAAAAGTGCAAGCATTAAACTTCTGTATTAATGGAAATAATTTATTTTTCATGATGAAATGAACTGTTTATTAGTAAAAATGGTGGACACAGTTCTCTTTCCTCTTGCCAACAAACAGCTGGAGCTCTTCAATGTTTTTATGAGTGTCAATGTTAACCTTTAATAACAATCCTTTTTCTTTTTTCTAAGCGTTTGTTTTTGAAGGCATTTGTTGAATGTTTTATATACATAGACAAATTTTAAATACTATATACAAAGAAAAGCATTTGGCTAAATTGATGCTAAATAACCTGTTCTGGTTAAATACAAATTCAACTTAAGGAATTTAGATTTTCTAGACTCAGGAATAAGCCCAGTCAATTGGTTTCATGTTCAGGTTTTCGTGCATTCTTACCTAAGATACCACCTTTTTCTAATGAACTCTCCCTCTGATCTGAATAAAGGAACACATGCTGAGCGTTCTCACTTAGCACAACATATGACAAGAGCAAGCCCAAAAGCAGATGTCCTCAACAGAGGCCTCCCTCCTATGGAATAGCTTATAACCTAAAGCAAGGCTCACGCAGACATACCCCTTACAATTTGCAGAAGCCCCTTGAGATTGATCCTGAAGTTAGTGTAGAACAATCAACCAATGGAAGAGAAGTTGCCTTCAGAAGTTGTGGTAACTTCATCACTGGAATCTTTCAAGAAGAGATTGGACTGCCATCTGTCAGAAATGGTGTAGAATTCCCTGCTTGGGCAGGGGGTTGGACTAGATGACCTACAAGATCCCTTCCAACTCTGTTAATCTAATCTATATTAATATAGTTATCCATTGGTTATATTATTATATGACTATTAACATATAGTAAAGTATCTAGAGTCTAGGTTTTGCTTTATCTTGTTCTTGTATTTATTTATTAATTTTTGTTTGTGAGCTATGAGGACACAATTTACTGATGGATTGAAACACGTTTACAGAATTGAACTTGGCTGTTCAGTTTCATAGTGTTTTGGGAAGACACAAATGGCCAAAATTCTATCTGCCTGTTCTGGCTACGGTAATTGAATTTTTTGTGTACACAAATGCTATCTTTCCAAGCTTATATGTGGTTAGAAATGATTTTAAATTATTTCCATGTCACTTTTCCAGTGATCAATACTGTATGATATCTTGGACTAGTGATAATATCTCTGTGTAGTGGTTATCCTGAATTCTAGACGACTTAACAAGCAGCAAACATGGAAGCTTTTGTGTTTATTGACAGAGCAATAATGTTGAAGACAAGAAAACCATTAAGGGCAGGCCCAGCAATATGCATTCTTGTCTGTCTGAAGTCCATAGTCATAAATGAAGAAAATAATCTGTTTAATGAGAGTATGATTTCCCTCTAGCTTACATGAAATGCTCATTTGCAATGAAACCATATATAGTATGTGTGTATGTATGTGTGTATGTATGTATATGTATATATGTATATATGTATATATGTATGTGTATATATATGTGTGTGTGTGTGTATAATATACAACCATTTCTGCTACATGTAGCTTATACTAGATGATAGCTCTTATGCAAAAAAGTCAGCATCTAATTATTAACAAATTATTAACAAATGAGTAACAATGCAACTTCTCTGAAGGTTACAGAATTTAATTTGGTTTTATCATTTGATATTGTTTGCCACCCTGAGTCCCTCCTGGAGAAGGGCGGCATACAAATAAACCAAAACTAAACTAAACTAACTAAACTAAAACATGTTTGCACATTCAAAACACTGTTCAGTGTCTCATACTAATTTCTGAGTTATGCCAAATACACTGAAATTACACAATTTTTGTTGAATTAATAAAAACTAAATTCTTTGTAGAAATAAATTGAATATTGAAGCACTTGTTTTATATAAACACTTTTATAAATGTACCTACTTTTTTCTAGTCAAATGAATGCAGAGTAGATTCAAGAATGCATGACATCCTTATCAAACCTTTTTAAGATCAGTTCATCACAGGATTACTGAGAACATTCAGGATATGTTTAGAATATTTTATTTATCTTTCAGGGGGGGGGAATTTGGGAGAACACTCCCAATGTTGACATTACTTTGTCAGATCTATGCTTGTCATGTGACTAATTACTTTGTTATCCTCAATAAGCTAAACAAACAATACTTTAAGTATATTTACCTTCTGGCACATGAAGTTTGAAATTTTAAAACAAAATGTCTTTACACACAGCTCCGAAAATATGTTTTAAAATAAAACAGTGTTTTTCTAATGTAGCACAGATTCATTTTTCTCATTAAATAGGAACAAGTATAATAACATCTCATTTGCTTATATGGATACTCTTTGGTTTTAAGACTTTTGTAGAAAACAGATCATGCTTTAGGTTTTATTTATTTTCTATTTATTTAATGTACTGCACATGTCACTGTCAAGCGGCTCTGGAAGGCTTACAATATAAAAGCACAATATAAAAATGATAATATTAAAACATTAAAAACCTTCCACATTAAGAATTAAAAGATTAAAATTAATCAAGACTAGATAAAAAGGACTAACACAAAAAACGGGATGGAGGTAAGATCATCTCCTCATCTCCTAACCTAATGTGAAGTGGAACAATCCCATCAGATCCCCAAGCCAATATTTTTGCAGAAATATTGGAACATTCAAAAAGGTTTACAAACTTTTAAGCACCAATATATATTGATGACATTTAGCTGAACAGGGCCATTCTCATGCCATGGAAATCCCGGGGCGGTGCCAGGAGGCAGTCTGGCTATAGGAGGGGCAAAATAAACTCAACTTGTAATTCTCCACAAATGAGTAAATATTCAGGAAGTTTAATACCAGTAATTGTTCCTGTAGTTCCCACTGAATTTAGTTGATGCATGATTTGCTGGTTCTTCTGGATTTATAACTAACTGCTCTTTAAAAGCCATGGCTCGAGGTGGTTTATTTATAATCAACTTCTATATTGCCCATGTTGCCAAGGCGACTCTAGGTGGCTTAAAGCTATATAATTAAAACATGATATAAACATTAAAACAATAAACAAAAATCATGCACTATAATTCAATTAAATGTCAATTAACCAAGAAAAGAAGGGAACAAAGGGCGCAAAGCAGGCTATGATAGTCATTGTCGTAATGCGGCAGTCATTAATTTTATTACATTCATATGCCACCCTCTCATTGATAAGGCAGCCCCGGTGGAGCTCTAAGGCACTTTTTTCCCTGCTGTCATAACTTCAAACCATCACAAACAATGTGTGGTCATTGAGAGAGAACTACCTATAATCAAAAGACATGGATGATGAGATAGCAGACCTTCTCCATGGCTGCTCTCAGCTTCTGAATTCACCTGCGCATATTTTCAGAGCATGCAGAACATCACTGCTGTTTTATTTCTCCAAGCTTTGAACTAATTAAATGTTAATCATGTGAATAACTGATTTATTATTGTTGCTGCTTATATACAGTTTAGCATGTTGTTATCCAGCCCAGTTTTTTAAAAAAATTGGATCAGTTATGAAAATTATAAGATAAATAGAAATAAACGTACATGCTGTTTGTCAAAACATTGAACATAACAGATAAATATTAAGAACATACACCAAAATACAAACTTAGAATTTACAATCTTTACAGATGGAAATCCAATCCAGGAACCATATGTGAAATCCAGAGCTGTTTTAAGATAATTTCAAAAAAGTTTGCATATGACACAATAGGGTTATACACCAATCCAAATTTGAAGGGCCTAAGAATCAGAAAGGGTGTACTTATAGCATATTGCTCTTTAAATCAACCCAGTTACACAAAGCCTATGAATATTGCTGCAAATTCTTTTGAGCATGATAAGACAACTGGAAAGTTACAAACATATCCTTAAAAACTTAATTATTACAGTTTCATAACTGACTTCATTTTTCAAGCAAAGAATTTGAACTGTCAAGGGGAAATTTATATCCGATATATATTATTAAATTATGTGTGATAGATACTTTATAATGGAAATTCAAAATTTGGTTAAATGTTCATAGTCCCAATTGAATTAAATGAATTCATTACAACTGAATGCTTGAAAAAGAAGTAATATAACCCTTTCACTTTTGGACATGCAAAAGGGCTGACATTAGTATCCACATATATGCCAGCATCTATCAATGTCTCTGAGTTGGCAGACATTCACAAATTGCCAGCATACATATGTGAACACTAAAACTTTATTATGAAGCATTCACTAGGAGTTCTGTAGCAAACACATAGAACAACAAGCAATGGACACTTTAAAGCCAGATAAGAAAAATGAAGTCTTATTTGGATAATTATTGCTACAGTAAAAATTGCACTACAGCTCTAAATATTTTGTATGAGAAAGAACTGCTCACACCTAATACTCATATATGATCCTATTCTTTGGCCCTAATAAAGATTTTATTTTATTTGATTACGTGCAGTGTGGTGGGATTCACTTACCTTCCCTACTGGTTCGCAAATGTGAGTACACATGGCGTGTCTCCGCATGCACAGTGCCCTCGTGTTACAGCGGGATGGGTGGGCAGAGCCTCCCACAGCTGCCGCTACCGGTTCGCCCGAACCAGAAAGAACCAACTGAATACCACCTCTGATCTCATGTAACCCTCAAGAGTGTCTTCTCAGCACATAATGATCACAAGGCTTCTGGTTTTTCTTATTCTATAATGCTGTGCTTGGTCAATATGTGACATTTAGATATGTTTGTATGGGCTCTGCGATTTCACATGCAGTCTTTAGTGACATAAATGAGAAATATTGTTCCAGGCTTTAATGGAGCACATTCTAACAACTTCTTGAGCATTTAAAGGGCAGTCACATTCCAAATTGCTAGAATTCCTGCAAGGAAACTATTTATTTTGTCACATTATTCACTCTTTAAGAAAGTAATTGTTTTAACTTTACAAGGAAAACCAGGAAGGCAGAAACCAGTTCCTGTCTATCACTTAAAGAACAAATCCAGGAAAAATAGGGACAGAATTATGTTTTGGTAAATGTGGCTGAAACAGCTTAAATATTTATCAATATTCTTTGTAAAAAAAAATGGCAGAATTTTAACAATCTCCGGTACCACAAATAGCACACCTTAGAAAACAATTGGTAGTTCTCTAGAAAACAGGCCAAAGTACAAAAAGCTCATCTTGTAAAATGACTGCTTACCTTTAAAATGCTACATAATTCTTTTATTTACTGTAAAGGTCATATTTTAATCTTCACAAATACATAGAAATAATGTATAGTATTGGATTTCTAGCAATCATAAATATTTTTAATAACAAATATTTTAAAGCTTGTATCTGTTACTATTCTTGTGTTTGTTTCTCCTTATTTTCAGAATGACAGTAATTGACAACTAAATAACACATCTAACTGGCACTAACACAGAGTTGTGAACATCAGGAGGTGTTAAGGCCTATCCTGCAAATTACTGGGCTTCCCTACCTCCTGCATTGTCCATTACCTCTCTGTTAAAATTTGCAACTAAAGATTGTACATAAAACCAAATGTATATTTGTACTTGAAGCCTAGATAAATCCTCCTAATTCTTAGTGCCAAGAAGGAAGTAGTGCAGCTTGCTTTATTTAAAACTCCTTGCAGTGTTTTCTGTCCATCTCTTCTGGGAATCTCAAATTTCAATCCATAATCTGTGACATTTCTCAGCAACCCAAAATAGTTGCTTTTCAGTCAGGCTGTAATTAATTAATGCTGTTTCAGAAGATGTCTTCTAAATCCTAAAAACTAATGACTGTGTATGTGATCATTTGTACTTTGGGGGCAAAGTTACAAACTTTAAAGCACATACGGTAAATTGTCTAAGAGCTACTATATCTATAAAGGAATTTTAATTTGCTCCCAACTCATCTTGCAGAACTGAAGAAACTTTAAGCACTTCCAAAATAAGGTTGAAGAACTTTGTGTTTCTGATACGATTCCACCCATCCTGTCACATGCTATCTAAATTATATCATTCAAAATGTTATTAAATAAACTTTCTATAGATTAGGCCAAACCAAAAGTAGTTCTCAATCAATAGCATATTGAATAGAATGACTGAGTTCACACATCACACAAATCTTGATGTGGTTCATTTACATCATGAGAGAACCACCAGATTTATGACTTCACAATTGTAAAGACTCAGATAACTGTGGTCTATTTAATAAACCATAGTTAACTTGTGGCTTATTATGCTAATGAAAAGGAAAACATTTTAAGGACTATCTCATAAAGAAATCCACTGCCCAAGATCAGATACACCAACAATATAATTTTTGCTTTGTAATTTAAAAGAAAAGCATTTTCTTCTGGCAACTGAGTATTTTTGTTACTTAGTAGCCATACATGCTACAAATAAATAAGACAATGCGCCAAAGTTACATTGTACAATGGGATTTCAAAAAAAAATTTATCCAGATATATACTTTAAACAAGGGCTATTTAACAATTGTATGTTAAAAAATACTAACCAGAAGTAACACACAAACACACAGACACAAAATGCACTTTGATTTTAATAACAAGTAGTGGGAAAATGGGATCTTTCAAAACTACTTTATTATAACATATGTTTAAATGAAAACAAACATCCCAATATCATAAAATATATGAACTACGATTTAGAATTTTTGAAAGTGAATTTTGAATCCTGATCAATAAATATTTTTCCAACATATATAAAATTCCAGCAGTTAATAGGTAAGCCAAATATATGACTCAGAATTTAGGGATCCTGTTACTTCTCCAGTTTTAAAGTCATAGGCTGATGACACAAGCTACCTAGCCAAGGGCAAATCATGTTTAGTTCCTTAACATATTGATGCAAAGAAGATGATCTTATCACATAATTCGTTGTGGCCTCTATAACAGCTTTGTGAATTCCTTTTCAAACAACCTGCTCAGGATACAAGATCTTCAAGATCTCAAACTTAAAACAGTAGTTTTGCATAGCAGCACAGTATGGCCCTATACTTTATACCTTTAACAATTCAAGAACTGGTTAGCTATGAATGCTTAAATTTGCTATATTAAAAAAAAGTTTTAAGGTAATAATGGTGGTTTGCCACTTTTATAATATATCAGGAACTTGAGCTTTCCCAACTTCCTTCTTTATGTCAATCTTTTCCTAAGTAATTAAGATGTTCAATAGTTCTAAAGAAGCTTCAAAGATTAATATATATAACTCAATATACTCAACTAGAAAAGTCAAGATAGTATACAGATCAAAGATCAGGCCTCTTTTCTCCCATAAATTAGCCAGGAACATATCCCTGCATATCTTGTATAATTTTGATTTTTGCTTTGCATTCCTGAACCTAAAAACCTAGCACTACACATTTTGTAAACGTTTTAATTAGTTTTCTTCCTATTGTATATCAAGAAGCAATGTTCAGGATCAGATGTTACAACACAACACAACCTTAACTGGTACAAATGCAGTTCCTCCTCCTCTCCCTCCCCCCCCCTGCAGATCTCACACAGACACTTTTTGAACTAAATAATAAGGACAGGTTTCTGAAAACTTTAAACTAATGTACACTAGTTACAATTACAAAACGTTTCTTATTTCTCTTTGTCTAAATTCAAAACCCAATTTCAAATTATCAATAAATAGTGGTTAGTGAATATAATTAATCCAAGCTAAATAGCATTACAGTATGGCATATATAAATCACAATTAGAGCCAACAACCAAGAAACGAAGGAAATAATAGAAGCTCAGGGGAAAGAAAAATGAGAAAAGAAAAAGAAGGCAGACTCACTCTTAGCTATCGGGCAATGATGTAGCAACTGCAGTGTGATGTCTAGACTAGGCCAATGTTACCCTATTAGTTTTGTTTCATAAAGAACTAGGTTTTTAATCTGATATTTCTCTGGAAGTACTTAATATTTGATTGGTGCAACAAAGTAAACAGCATGTATTCTACTGGATAATTAATTACATTATCTGCTGACAATTAATATACCTATCATTCACCTTTTTCTTTCTTTCCCCCAGATTCTTGCTGTCACTTTTGACCTATCTTAAGATTCCTAATCACTGACAGATGCCCCAGCTAAATTTGAAACATTTTGTCTTTCTCCTATAGGTCTACTGGATATTGGCCAGGTCTAACAAATCATTTATGATAACAGTGCAACTCTACAACAAAAATAAATACTATTTACCAAATCTTTACAAAAAGAACCCACTGAATTCAATTAGACTTATTACAAATATACAGGATTGCTGCTTTACACTGCTTCAAAATCAGATTTGCATTATTTTTAATATATACTACATAGCAGTAGCAAGAATACTTCCCTTTTTGAAAGCTGCAGGCTCTGTCTACCTCTGCTAAGTCTCCCCCTGAAGAGCTTTTCTCTAATCCTCTTTAGTCATGGTGGTCAATGGCTCATTTTGCAACAGGACTGCACAGACTCCTTTCCAGCCCATTGAAAACTCTATAAACAATATGTCCCTTGACACCTGAGCAATCCAAATAGGACCATTTAACATAGCAACCATTAACCAATTAGGTTCACTTTTGTCTTGTTCTGTTTTAATACATATTCAAAGTCTTAGCGGCTTAACTTTTTTGTGCCTCAAAGGGTTCCCTAGCTTTTGAAAATTCTGACAGCTCCTCTTTGCCCATCTGGGACTGGCAGTGTTACATATTTGGACACAGACGTCCAGACAGTATAACCATTCAATAAACATGTTTGTTTATGTATCTATCAAATGTATATTCATCGCTGAAATTATTTACCCGTAAAAACTGATGGTATAAGTCTTTATGTTTCTATACATAGCCACAAACATTTGCAAATTATCCTTTTGAGCAGAAGGCTTACATGTTTCCATACAATCCAAACTGAATACTACAGCTAAACAGATGCATTCAAAGGGGAGGGGAACCCCTTTAACTTTTTTCCCTTGGGAGTTTTGTTCATGTTAACTAAAACCAAATGCCTGTAACAGCTCACTTGAGAATTCAGAAGCTCTGGGTAAACAGCAAGTGAGCTGGCTTTTTTAACCTTAACTGTGCCAGTTATCTACTTTGCAGACGCCACCATACACTGCACCACATCCTGGAAAGAAACCTAAATCATCACGTTTTCACCTCCCCCCCCGCACACACACACTAAGTACATTTCTAGTAAAAGCCAGACAGTTTATATGCACCCCCTCCCCAGTCGATCAAAATACAAGCAAATCCTTAGCACTTGCATATATAATGTAGAGCTCTCCAGTGCCCATGAACCTGGGCAAATCCCTCGGGATGCCAAATTATAGTGCTCTCCATATAAGGAAGTACAACTAAACATGTCACATGTTAATCTAAATGCGGTAGGCAATGTGTCAGCCTCCCCCCCTTCCCCCCAAAAAATGGACTCCCACTTTACAGCACACTTTGAATATTTTTTTCCCTTCTCCAACAAGCAAAAAAAAAAAAATTAGAGAGGAATCGCGCTTCTAATTTTTGCTAGGGGAAGTAAAGGCTTTGGGCTCGGAGGGGCGGCTGCAATATGGAGCGCTATGATACGCGAGGCCTGTCAAAGTCAAGTGTCCTATACCCCGACAGCCAAGCGGAGCGGCGTCGGATCTAAAATAAGGGACACGCAGCACGCCAAGTTCAGGAGTAACATAAGCCCGAAGCAAAGGTCAACGAGGGAAGGGGGCCTTTTTCGTACACCTGCTTAGCCTCGGCGTTTGGGCGCGAGTGTGTCTGTGTGTGTGTTTGTGCGTGCGTGCAGATTGCAAAACTGCACGACCCTGCAAAGCAGCAGGACTCTCTCTCACACACACACACACACAACACACAAACCGCGTACCCGCGGCAAGAGAGGAAGCGGCGGCTGGAGGCAGAACTGCAACTGCGACCTTCTGCCTTTCGTTTTCTTTTCTTTTTTTTAAGCACGACGGGGGACGCGAGAAGAAATCCTTAAAAACTGTGGCAGGGGACCTCCAGTTCCCGCCGCCGTCGCCCCCCAAGCTCGCTTCCTCCGGCCCGGGACGTGGACGAAAAAAAACCCAGGCGGCTGCTATAGGCGACTCCGATCTAAAGCGCAGCCCAATCGAAACCTAAAGCATTGCTGGCTCTCTCGCTCTCTTCCCTCCCCCCACCCCCACCCTCAGCCTTTCCCCGCCAGTCTTGATCGACAAGAAGGAAAGGCTTCTTACCTCTCAACATTTTTTTCAGAGGCAACCATCAGATCTCGGACGGGTCGACCAAGGCATTTTTGGGGGTATTCGGGAAAGGACGACCCTCCCAAACCTTGTTTTTTTTTTGTTGGTAAAAAAAAAAGAAAAAGAAAAGCGTAAATAAATAGAAGCAAAACAAGCACTGGGGGAAAAGGTGGGGGGGAGGGACAGAAAAGGGGAGGGGGGAAGAAGATGGGACGCGCCACTCGCCTTGTCACAGCGGCATTCTCGTCGCCCTAAAACCTCCGGCAGCTGCAGTGCAAAAAAGACTGTCGCCGACGGCTGTGCAGGGCACGCTCTTATCTGAAGTGCCGAGTTTCCGCTGCTGCCTGCGCCGCCCCTCCCCCATCCAGCAAGCTCTTAACCAGGAAGCAACTGGGCGTACGACTGCAAGAATGCAAAAGGGAGGAAGGAAGGGAGGGAAATATAAAATAAAATAAAATTACACGGTGGACATAATACGCGGGGAGGTTAGGCGGGGGCGCGCACAGAGCCCCGCGCGCCCTCCCGCTCGCCCCCGCGCGCGCACAGACACACACGCGAAGCGTCTGCCGCGCGCTGCTTGCCTCCCCCCCCCCCTTTTTGGGTGTCTGGGTCTCTGTATGTGTGTGTGCGTATATGTGCGCTTGTCCGTGCAAACAAGGTTTGGAAGTGGGGACCAGTCGGGGGGAGGATGGGGAACCCGGGGGCCGATGGGGGAGGGGGGGTCTGAGAGTGGAAAAAGCGAACGCCGAGCAGCCGCCGAAAAGCGCGCTCGGGGGATCCCCTTCAAACGCTCGCCTTGGTATCTCCCAAGTCGATTTGTACAACTTGAGTGGTAAAAGAGGAACAGAGCGAGCGAGAGGGAAAGCAGGCACGCACGTAGGCACGCACGCACCACATCCCTCTCTCCATCACTTTCCTCCCTCCTCTTTTTCTCCCCCCCCCCGGGGAGGGGGGGTCGTAGTGTAAATGCGGCGGGTATATAAAAAGTCTCTTTCGGTGGAGCGTTTCTGGAAGGGGGGAGGATAATGGGTGCCGCTCTTGCTGCAAAGTGGAGGCGCCGGATGGCATCCCACCCACAGACTTTGCAGCACTAACTGTAAAAAACTACTTAACATTCAAGGCACCTTGCAAATTCGCTCGATCATCAGATGACATCTATAGCTTGTTCGGTTCTTTTTAAACACTGCGCATTTTGTGCTTCTCCTTTTTAAGCCCTGAGAATTTTAGGTCTCCCGGTTCTATTGGAGCCAGTCCAAGGGTGCCATACGCGGGAGGAGGGTGGAGTAATGATGGGTGCAGAAGAGAAGCCCTGTTCCTAGATCTGAATTCTCTCCCCGTTCAGACAGATAACGGTTCTGGTAGCTCACTAAGGTAAAAAGACAGTTTGCCTTGAGTTCACATATCTAGATACTTACCGGATTTAACTCAAGTACCGACAAGGGGCTGACAGAAAGTAAAACACACAATTCAGCTGTTTTGGTCTGTAAACAGTAGGCCCCAAACCTATTTTTATCAGGTGAAATGTATTTTTTTTTTAAAAAGGAAAGTATGCATTATTTGAGTCTCCACCTACAGCTTGCGGTAAAGCAATCCAAGAACAGGAGAGAAACTCATTTATCAGAAGTTCTGATGAGCAAGAGAATCATGATGGTGTCCTCCTATTTTTTTCCATGCATTGGTGCCCACTCAAGTGTGCCCCTATTTATATATTATTAGCCAAAGACAGTCTTGGAACATTACCACATCAACATCAGGTTTGAAACTATTAAATACTGTTCACAAAATGCTAGTATCAGACATGCTTTAAGCTGAATGTGCATTCCTGCCAATATTAGATTTTTTTCATTTGCATTGGAGAGAGAAGACAATTGAAATGCTGACATGGGATTTCATTTGTGAAGGTGGCATTAGATACCCTGGGCTAGCACTTGTGCAAAAAGGTTCTTGTGCAAATCATTCAGCAGGGTACTTAATGACTGTGCATTGATCCTTTTGAAGTTTTGAGATGTGTAGAAAAAAAGTATAAGAGCCCACACTAAAGGGAAGATATCAGTGCTATTGACCCTCTCGTCTGCACCAATTAGGTACTGATAAATTGTGTGGATGCATTCCTTTATTAGGAGGGAATGCTAGAAATAAACTGAAATCTCTCTTGTCTCAGATAGAATAGTCTTATTACCAATTTATTTACACAGTAGAAATGGTTACTTTCCACAGATAATAAAGTACTATCTTAATCCACCAGTCCATATAAAGCAATTGGCCATTTCATGCCAAAAGTTATGCTATTATCTATACAATACCTCTTGCCAAAAGTCATCTGAGGAAACAGGACAAAGAGCACCTTAGATTCAGCTTCTCACCAAAAACAGGTATCTTGTAGTATCAAAGCTAACTTCTGCAGTTTGGTTGCAGTTTGTGTGCTGGGTAGACACTGTGCGTTTGTGAGTGCTTGTGTAATCCCATAATAGTCATTTTAACATAACTAGAATCTTACCCAACTGCCAGCTAAGTCTTGCAAAAAAAACAGCAACCCCTAAATGGGGCCCTGATGCTGCAATCATCTTCTGCCTTATCCAGCAAACTTTTGTCAATATAACCACTAGATTCTCTCTACCAGGTCAAAGCAACATATAAGAATTTTTTTAATGTTTCCATTTATTTGTTGATTGTACCTTTGTTGATTTCATCAATTTTTTTTTGGGGGGGGGGGGTATATGTTTAAGCCTGATTAAAAAGTGTGGTGATAAAATATGTAGATCTTTGTGTATTCATTTGATGTCTTGGACCATTTGTGAAAGCCATTTTCTTGAGTAAAATCCTTGTCCTTGAACTGAAACTACAAATAATGTTAATCATTCTTCACTAGGTGAAGAAGTGATAATCTGAAGTGGAAGTAATGTCATTTAAAAATGAAAATGCATTTGGAGAAACTACAATCCTACTCGCAACAAAAAATAAGATACAACTATATGTTACAATATAAATTGTACATTGTAAACTAATAACTAAAATTTCCTTACATATTACAAACTAAGATATTACATCACAATGTCTTAGTAACAGTCTGAGATAGGGATTTAGTGCAGCATTGCAGAGCATTAAAATATTTAAAATGCATGTCTGACAATACTTTTATTGCAACCCAAAGGTCACATAATTAGAAGTGAGGTTTTTTTTTTAACCAATAAGAGAATTGCTTAACTATGCATTTTCCTCTTTTATTTTGTTTTGATTGTTTCTATGTGTTACCATTTTTGCTTTCTTTATAAAATGACCACCCAACTGGAAGCTGAACAGGCAATCAACTAAAATACTACCAGGTCATTCTTTATAATATGTGGAACTGCTTAAGGGATGTTATTGAACCAAGACAAGATTGTACATGTGGAAATCATTAGCCAAGATCAGTTTCTGAGGAGCTAGAAAAAGACTACTGTACCGACCTGTTTAATGTTTTTAAAACAGGCTTTAGTCAGTGTCCTAAATTTATAAGTAGCGAAAAATATATTCAATCAGAAGCAGCTGTAAAGTACTTTTATACTTTTGAGTATCTGTGTAGTAACTTTCAACTATCATTTGGTTCCCACTTATGGAGTGAGTTTGAAGGGTCACAGAGGCAAGTATTTTATGTAAGAGTTCCTGTTTTGTGAACAGCTTTCTCCTTACTAAACAAAGAGAACCCCATTCATATGTCCTTCCAAAAGATGTTTTAGAAGGCTTTAAGGGATTGATTGATATTAGAGTAACATGTGGGTTATTGTCATATAAATTGTTTGCATTTAAAATAGCTTTTTACTAATACTTGCATTGTGAAGTTGCTACCATTGCTCTGTCTGATATACACTACTGGAGTCATTCAGAATAAAGCAATTATCTTCATAACTTAAACATAATTAAGCTTTATGAAATGTTTGAAATACTATTAATATTGTTAATAATATGTGATGCAAGCTGTATTAGCTTGTAGTCGCAGCCTCATGTCGCAATATATAATATGTGAACAAGTGAATATCTATTTTATGGCAGAACTAGATGTAGTTTCTAAAACAAATTACAAAAGTCCATACATACTTCTAATGTATAAGTAGTGCTTGGACTCATTCCTCTAGGAAATCTCTATTTCAGCCTGATGAAAAGCAAGTATTGTTTAAAAGCAAGATACAAAGAAATCCAATAGGAGTGAGATATTCTTTCTCTACATCGACATTGAACATAAGTAGGAAAAGCAATTCTGCACTCATTGTTCCCATCTCTCAACATTTTAGTAACTAATAAAATAGTAATTTGCCATCAGATTTTAAGCTGTGTGGAAGAAATAGCAACAGTCTAGTAGTAAGGGTCCTTATATGGATCACAACAATCTAATAGTAAGGGTCGTTGTGTGGAACACAACCTCACTGGTTCATCCACTGATAATTAGTTATTGATGATTGAACATGCTGTTCATGACAGTCTTTATAAATAAAACAGTCTTTCATGTTAACTGTTTCATGAGATAAGCCATGGCATGATTACAAAAATCCAAATGTGCCTATTGGCCCAGAAAATGGGTCCCATTTGTGATCTAGCCCATTTGTTAGAGGTTCATATAGCTTTACTGTTTCATTCTCTTTGTCCTCTTTATAAAGCATCCTTCTCATAGGCCAAGACAGATATTTCTTTCCATCCGCTTGAACAACCTGTACCATGAGTGATGCTAATAAAGCGTTAGGAAAAAGAAATAAAGAGGAGAACACTGGTGAGCTTTTATTTTCCTATTAAATATTTTCTATAGTTTTGCAGAATAAGAAGCATTTCGCTATTGCAAATTTAAGTTCCTGTTTTTAAACAGAAGGAAGCTGTTACCATCTTGAAAAAAAGTGAAGGTCATATTTGGGACTGAAACAAATTCTTCATATATCATACTAAGCAAAGGAAAGAAATAAAAAACGTATATTGTCATGAAGTTGACCTTGCATTTAATTGTGCAGGGACCGATTCCACTGTCATCAAAATATTATATAAAAGGCTGGAAAATAAATATTACTTTATCAATGATGCATGAATGAGCCATAAATTATAAAGCTACACATACACACGCACATGCACACACACACTACCTATACCAATTGCTATAACATTTAATAAGTTTGTGTAGCCTTCAGAAGCTTTCAATTATAAACCATAGATGCTAGCTTTCGTCAGAGCTTCTGTAAAAGTACAGAGCTCCTATAATAGAACTTAAGGAAGTTCTATTACCCTGTCAGCTTAATACTAAGCAATAATATAAGGAGAACACTCAGCTGTTTTTTTAAAAAAATGTACAGTGCTTTGGCCCCAGTCCAAAATTACGTATATGAAGAAACACAGTTTAAAATTCTAGCTGTCAATTGCTTAGGATAGGAACAGAATGCCGTGGATAATACACTATATATCAGAAGATGTGGGTTATGGTTTGCTTCATGCAGTCTGAATCATAGCAGAAAGAGAAATAATGAAGTCAGGGGTACTTTCTAACTTACATTCTACCAGCAAATGACCTAAACTGCACTTTTGTAATGACTTGTTACCACAATGCAAATAATACTGCATTGGGTTATTTAAAGAGGCATCTTTGTTCCTATGAGATTTATTAGATTTATATGCATTGAGTTCACATGCTGAGAACCACTTTAGTGTGAGATATAAACTCAAAAAGATCTTAGCTGGGGTAGGCTGTAAATGTATGTGTGTTTGTGAGGGAGGGAGGGAAGGAAGGAGAAAGAGAGAGAGAAAGAGGTAATAAGCTTCTGCTCTCTGTATAATTTGAAAGAGTATCTTTCTTTTTCTCCTTAGCTGAAGAAACAAATATTGATGTAGAATACTCAGCAACAGCTCTAGTATGCAATACTTACACAAATCATTCAAAGGCTCTTAGGAGGGAGGGAAGGAGGGAGGGAGGGAAGGAAGAAAGAAGGAAGGTCTGAGAAGACACTTGGAGCTGCTTTCATTTATTTATTTTATGAAAGTTATTCAAATTCTACATATCAGTATGAAAAAGTAATCATTCATTCCAATTCAATTAGAGGCATAGCAAAGACTATGAGATTACTAATTCTTCTCTTCACAGGGAGGTTTTTACCACATGGATTCTAGGGGCACATCATGTCCTATTCAAAAGAAATTTTTGAAGATCTTCATGAAAAACTTATTAACTTAAAATTTTTATCAAGTCATTTCTAAAGCCCTGGGGATATACTAATCAATGGTTAGAGACTTAACATTGAAATGAAGAAGTGTGATGGCACTAAATCCTTTTTCTCAGAATGAATATTCTGTTAAAATCCCTCCAATGACGCAAATTAAAATTATCCAGAAAGTCACAAAAATGCCTCTACTACATCCAAGGATTGGCAGATCTCTATCAGCTAATGTATTGTGTTCATGATTCTAGCATCAGACAAATGCTACATAAAAATGAGATTCACAAGAAAATAACAATACACAATCATTATTCCCTAAAAGAAAAACTGGTGTCCCTATCAAACTTGCACCTACATTCAGTATTTTGGCATGGCCAAGTTAAGTCCAAAACCCATAAAACTATTACAAGATCTGAAATGAGTATGTTGGTTCATACTGGTAGATCTTCAAATATTACTGAGTTAAAGTAATATTGAGGAGTTAAGCAAAATTCCTACACAAAAATCAATAGACCATTCATTAATGAATTACAGAAAAAAATTGTTTAAATTCTTTCAGTTAAAGGATGTCTCCATTGGTGTTTTTCAAACTTGGCAACTTTAAGATGCAAGGACTTCAGCTCCCAGAATTTGGGCTGGGGAATTCTAGAGCTTGAAGTTCACACATTTTAAAACTGCTAAGTTTGAAAAATGCTGGCCTAAATCAAAGGGGACATTACTTTTTCCACATGGGCATATTACATTACTTTGTTGATGAAACGCAAGAAACAAACACAAAAGTTCCATTACTTGTTCATTCAAAGTCCTTTTATGTTATCGCTACTGACTAAAAGAAATAGTTTTACAGAAGGATATCACTGCTTTAAATTCTGTTACTCAGGAAAATAGTCCTTATTCATTGCTGACCCCCACCTCCTGAACTCAGAATGTTAAAATTACTTTTTTCTGCTTGCTTCCTCCTCAGCCAAGTATCACATAGCTTACTTCCTAGAATTCAAAAATGCATCCAAACTTTTAATATCTTATTAAAATATTGTATTCCTTCACTTTATTATACCAAAGTCATGAGCTTAACTCTCTTTTCAACAGCAGCCTTTTCTCTACAAAGGAACTGTAACGACAGTGCAGTTCCTGATGTATGAAATTTGGATTTCTCCACTTCCTCTCAAGCAATTGTTTCCAAATATTCCACGAAGTTTCCTGATAACGTTTGGGTGAGAAAAACTTCAGATGACTCTTTGGTCAAGGTTTAGAATATTTTTCAGAAAGGCCTTGGTACTGGTAGGTTTTTGTGAGATACAGAATTTATTCTGAATCCTGTGCAACAGAATGAAGGCTGAATTATTATATAAATTCCATTTTACTAAGGAAGGTATTCTGTGTTTTTAAATCATTTTTAACTATATTGTTCTATATCAACAAGTAACATTTTAAAGAACTCTACATTGTTTTCCCACTGCTCAGTTTATGTTATATAGTAATTTGCTTTACAATAATATCATCAGCTCTTTGTTAGTGTAAACCACTTGAAATTGTCGGCTGTGTAGGAGAGATAAACTTAATTGCTAAAGATAGTTGATTCTGTACAGAATGAACTTTTGGCTCTGCCTCTTATGTCCCTTTTTATTAAACTGTAGCGGTCTCCACATTACCAGTCTTATTACCTCTGGCTACACTTTTAAGAATTTAAACTTTAGGAAATTCAAAATAACCTATTCAGTATAATAATAAAAACAAAATTTTTCATGCTACTTGTAGTATAGCTCCATTAAAAATTCTGGATTTGATTTTTTTAAAAACACAATTGCTTATTTTTAAAATGTGGTTTTAACTTCTGTATCTCTGAAGAGAAAACAAGACTTTGTACAGTAAATCATCTCTGAAAGAACCATAAAAGTGCTGCTGCCTTTTATCTATTAAAATGCCTTCTGTACGTTAAAAATGCCAAAATGAATGTTAAGAGCTACCTTAACATTTATTTCTTCTCTAAAATTTGCAAACAGACTCTCAGTCTGTATCATAAATTTTCCAATTTCTCTTGAGCAATCTGTTGAAATAGAGGAGCTGCACAAGCACAGAATTGTGTAGAAAAAGAAGCAACTTTCTTGGATATAAAAAACAACAACAAGCAACCTGTTCTGTTTTAGAAAAGCATTTAAAATAGCAATAAAAGTTAAGGTCTGTGATGTAATTTTTCATGCATAAACTTCCATAATATACATTTATTTCTAAGCTCTGTTGTTATACAAGTGTCTCAATAAGACATTGATAAAATTGGTTTCCCCAACTCCTTGTTAAAATATTGCAAGTCACTGTTCTGATAAACAGATACTGTAGACAAACCATTGAGCTTTAGGATTGCATTGATTCATGTCCTGAATTTATGCTTCAAGCAGTTAAAACAATGAACAGTTAGTTTCAAAATCTTATAGTTTTTCAAACCTTTGCCTCTCTGAGGCTGAAAAGCTTTAATACAAGACATAAATTTACTCTCAGCATAAAAGTGTGTATGTGTCTAGAGTGTTTGTATGCTTTATTCTGTCTCAAACTCTTAATTTGCTGCTAAATCTACAGGGAATAATTTGGATAATGGTTACCTTAAACCCCTGTCTATAGCATTGTCTATAGGGAATTCATTATCTTTCTGCAGGGGTAAACTTTAGCAGCATAGATCTTAAAATCTGTTACCAAAATAAAATGCTAAATAAGCAAAATATAATGCATCTATTTAAAAAGACATTGCATTTATATTCCTCTGGGTGACTTATAGTGATCTTTCTGGACAGATAGGGTTAAAAAGTAGTGACTAGCCCCACAGTCTTCCGCTGAGCACCACGAGCAAGTGGAGAGTTGATCAACCAGTTTATAGTTGAAATTCAAACTTTTAGTAAAGGCTCTGAATTCTGCATGCATTGTTTGTTGTTACAAGCCCCTTGAGCACCTCAGTTGAATAATGAAAATTTCTACCTAGGTAAAATTGGAAAATAAGATATAAATACTGAGTACATAGAAAATCGACAAAGGTGGAATCACTCATTGTTGCCAATAGCATTCTCTCACACCATGACAGTTCCACTAGTCCAGAACTTGGGGGAACTCTTGATCTGTGTCATTTATTTCAACGTTGCAAATGCAGATTTTAAAATATTACATGTCTTATTGCTCCATTGAATTTTCCTACTATTCTATGGTTTGTTTGTTTTCTCTCCACCCTCCCCCATCTATCTCTTTCCACATCTTTCTCTTCCTCCCTCCTTCCCTCCCCCCTCTCTCGTTGTGCAATTTTGAGCACTAATCAGTACAACATAGAGAATTACTTATTGAAGTCAGATTATTTGTCCATCTGCAATAACCCCCTTGGAATTCTTTTTCTCAACTATCATCCCTTGAGATTATTCTGTCCAGGCTACCAGATGTTGGTGGCACTTTGCTGAAAAATCAACAGTGCTATTTCCTGCCATTTTGAGGAAGGAAACACATGAGCACTGGAATGCAGGCAAGCTGTAGCATAGCGTAAAAAGATGAAGAAAAAAAACTATCACCAAAAAGTTTAGAAAACAAAAACCTTGAAATCTTGGCTTTGCTGATGTTTGCAGCATGGCTTCCCCTACTTTGAACTATCTATTGTGTCTGGGTCATCCATCAATAATACTAAGTATAGTCCTTAGCATTAAAAATGTTCTCCAATTGGCCATTACTGAATACTTTCACCATCCACAGATCTCAAGACTCCCCTGTAATTTAAGTCTGTTTAGAAAGATTCTAACCTCTAGGTTAACAGAGAGGAAATGTGCATTTCCAGCCATGTGTCACAATTTCAATTAACTGAAGATGCCTATAATCTCCACTATCAATGGCCAATCCTTTAAACTTGCTCAAATAGCATTAAATGGCAGCACTTAACCTATCTTGGTGGAAAATAGCTCAGGAAAGCTGGATCTGATTATTATTTGGACTTGATTAATACTTAGGACCAGGGCTCTAAGTTGGACTGGGAAATCAAAAATACCTCCTAAAAGAAAGCTATGGAATAATAACTCTTAGGCCAAGCAAACAACATGGATGTCTACATGAAATCAACAAGAACAGCTCAACGGAAAGAGACTGCTTTATATTGGATGTTGGGCTCCTGCCCTTCTTCATCATTGTTGCCCATATAAGAGCAAAGCACAGCTTATTAATATCCTCCTGAAGAGGCATTACTCATTTGATCTTGTACTGCTCCTTCTTTTTCTTAATGTTAATAAGACTAGAATAAAATGTTTTCCTTATTAGTATTCTGCCATGGGAGCAGAATTCAAAACAGTGATAAATTAGAATAACTGAATGATAGCCAGCATGTCCACATAACAAGTTCTCCCCAGCAACCAACAGCTGTGAGCCAAAAGGTACTATAGGCAGACCAGCTTTCCTGGGGAAAATTGAGAAAGAAGGAAGAGACCGTCAGCTTCTTGTATCTTAAAAGGGTTTTAGTTTTAAGAAAAACTGATGTGAGGATGTAGCCTAAGACGTAGTTTGAATTCTAAGCATGCAGGCATGTGTGCAAACCCAGACATACACAAAATCAGTAAAAAGGTTTGCCATTATTTTCAAATCTTTCAAATTCAGCAGGTGTTCAAGGAAAAGACATGCCTGTGAATCTTACAAGCAACTTTCTTGCCTTATGTTGAAATTTTTGGCTCTTTCAAACTTCATTTAATGAACCCAAAATATTAATTTCATCGAAGAAAGACAAGCTTCAACATTTACATGCTGAGAGATAAACAATGTCTGCTGCTTCCTTTCTTACAAAGGCATGCAAGTATATAAATAGCATTGCAAAATTATAGCTATTCCTTGCTCTGTAGCAGGAATTTTGCCTGAAAATAGACTTCTTCTCCTGTGAGTAATTTGATATGCACATTTGATCTGGCTCAGTTTTTGTATAAATATATGTGCACTCAGATCCCTGATAATAGCATTACACCTGATAGCAGTTCACATTAACAATTCCTTATCTTTTACCATTGTTTTTCAAATAACAGCCTTCCTTTTGGGGGCCAAAGTGGATGAGATGCTTGATGATTTAGGACTGGATCTCTGGAGAGCTTTTATTTGAAAGAAGTGTGAAATAATACAGTCTTCTCCCAATCTGAAGTCCTTTGATTATGTTGAAATACAATTCCCTTTATCTTCATAATAGACCGTCTGGCCTATATCAGTGTGAGTTAGGCTGTTATAAACACGTTCTTCTGAATACATAGTAATAGGAATAGCAGTTAGACTTATATACCGTTTCATAGGGCTTTCAGCCCTCTCTAAGCGGTTTACAGAGTCAGCATATTGCTCCTCATTTTACCCACTTCAGAAGGATGGAAGGCTGAGTCAACCCTGAGCCGGTGAGATTTGAACAGCCGAACTACAGAACTGCAGTCAGCTGAAGTAGCCTGCAGTGCTGCATTTAACCACTGCGCCACCTCGGCTCTACATAGATAAGGTGAGGAGAAAAATTTACCTATTTCTGTAGTCCCTTTTCCTAACCTAAATGCCTGCCTTTTGTTTCAAGCCGGAAACTCATACATTTTGCTATGCAAGCTTTCTACTCCAGAATTAAGAGAATCTCAAACACAAGACACAGCTGTTTAGAACACATCTCACATAACTAAGGAGGTTTTAAAAAATGCAGGTTGGAATATATAAATACACTGTAAATGAAAGACTTCTTCTGTGCATTGTGGTTAAATATTAACTGGGATTGGGAATAGATAGGCAGCTACCATTGAGCAAGGCTGACTGGACAATTTCCCTTTATATCAATCTGTCTTGGCTGACTCTTCAGATCTTCCAAGGATGTTCCTATGAAACTCCTGATTCCTTCCACTACCCTATCCATTGTCTTTTGATTCTTCTGTTTCCCACAATTCTGCTGTAGGAAGTTAGCACCCACCCCTCTCCTATAAAAATGAAATATCCTGGGAAATATTGAAAAGGCAGAAGATTATATTTCCCTGGATCAGAAATGGAAAAACATGTTTTTAGGTAGGAAACAGACTCACTCTTAATAGTCCCCCCATTTGTCAATGGGACATTAAAATGCCTGAGCCATTCTATTCTACATAACAAAGATCTTCCCCTTCAGCTCCAGGGTGATGGGATTAAGGCATGATAGTATTAGCCTTTTACCCATCTCACCATAGGACACCTGGGAAAAAGCAATGCTCAACCAAGCTTGGGACTCAAAAGACACACAACTTACAAAGTTAGCTATGACTCCCCCACCCCTGGGAGTCTGACAACCAGTCAGAATACATTTCTAACACAGGAACAGGAAACAGAGAGGTGGGGCTGAACAGAGAGTATAAAAACCAGGAACTCTTAGCAAGCCCCCTTTTTTCTCTTCTTCATCCAACATCTTGAAGCATGTGATCACCTTTTCTGTTCAGGAGCTCAAACCATGTGGCCCTGTCCACTATTAAACCATCTTTCCAAATAGTCTCCATGTTTTCAGTGTCATTTTCCCCACTTGGAGCTGAACCCAGATGAACATTTCGTCCAACACTGCCAGGCACAGTTGTATTTTCTGCTTCATGTGCCTCAGGGTATCTACCTTGTACATTTGTAAATTCATATTTAGCAAAATAATAATAATCTTTATGACAGATGGCTAGAAATGCCAAATCCAGTTTAAATACCTGGCTGACTGTGTGACCAACCATAATAATAATAACAATTTACTAACTTGATATGCTGCTCGATTCCCAACAATTTCCAATAATATATAGTCCCCCCCCCAACTATGCATTTGTAGGTTTTATCAATGTGAACAATTGAATATTTCTAAAGTGTTCCAATGACTCAAACTGGATGGTAAGATTTTATGAATGAAAAAAATATATCCAAGCTATTCTTATCACCGTACAGTGAATATTATGGAACTGCTGGTTGGGTATTTTTAAATAAAGATGATGATGATGATTCATTTTTAAAATTTTTCTCAACTGTATATAAGTTGGGGGAGGGAAGTATTTCAATAGCAGAATACAGAGCCTATCTTTATGGATGTTGATTTCATTTTAGCAGCACGATTAGGACACTACTGAGAAATTCACTCTTAGCAATCTATTTCATACCAGGAGATGAAATCATTATTAATGCTTTGGTAATTAATTTCAGTTTTCAGAGATTATTACCTTTTATGAAATATTGAGACGGGTAATGACCTACCCTGATCAACTAGCAATTAATCTAATTAACCAAGAGATCCTAATGAAGCACTGTTGTGGTCCTCTCTTGGAGAAAAAATTTGGGATAGCCACCCCCAATCTAGTACCATCACCAGGCTGGTGATGTCGATAATTGCCAATTATGGCAATTGTATTCCCATACACATAAATACATCTCAGGAAGAGGATTAAGGATCTCAATTTCCTCCCTATTTTTCCTACTTATATTCCATATGATCTGCAATTTAAGAACATGATGACTTAAGAACATATTACCCAAAGCCAAATTCAACTCCAGAAGTCAGGAAAAGTATTACTAAATCCAACTTTAGACAAGAAAGAAAGTTTACATAGTATTTGGAAAGCTGATATAAAGAGAGTACATTAAACCTATGCAGCACTTCAGGTGAAATTCACTGGCAATTTTTACTCCATACTAAATGGAATTTCTTTTTACCAATGCTGAAGTCTGAAAATTCTCACAGTACTTTTTTGAGGGGGATTTCCAGATGTAGATATGCAGAATAAAAAGAAAGTGTGTTTCATTTTGGTATGTAAATCAATTAGGTAATTAACCATTTATAACCCTCCTGTGAATTCTTGGTACTTATTTATTTATTTTTTTCCTTTACTGCAGGAAGTCCTGTTCTATAGTTTTCATAGTGTACTGCTTCCTTTATATTTAATTTTGTTTTGTTTTATTAATTTTATTGTGTGCCACCCAGAGTTGGCTTTAGGATAGAGAGATAGAGAGATAGAGAGGTAGAGAGGTAGAGAGGTAGAGAGGGAGAGGGAGAGGGAGAGGGAGAGGGAGAGAGAGAGAGAGAGAGAGAGAGAGAGAGAGAGAGAGAGAGATAACAATCTATGAAAACACACAGAAAGATAAATAGACATACATTATCTTTGTTTTACTTGGTCTTTACCTTCAGGCTCTCTAGTAGGAATGGGTTGTACATGGTCAGTGCTAATTCTAAACAATACAATGTGCATTCATTATAGTTCATAAGAACATAAATGCCCTGCTATTCAATTGCTACGAGACATTCATAGCAGAGAGTACAAGGACAATAGACACTCTGTAGTTTGCATTCTCTGCAGCTTCTGTTCAGAAGCATTCTGTTCCCTTATGGAAAGCACACGAACATGTATAGGCATTCATATTTATTTATTGCATTTGCATGTATAAACTTAACATGGCATAGATAGGTTTCTGAGTTAAAATATCTGTATTAAACAGAATCAGGAAAACATCCAGGGTGAACTGGATAAATCTAGGGAGTTTGCTTGAATGAATCATGATTTATAATGATTAATAATGGTTGTGCAATCACAGCCAGTATTTTTAAAATATTGCCTGAAAAGGTCTGTCTGTCTGTCTGTCTGTCTGTCTCTGTCTCTCTCTGTCTCTCTCTGTCTCTCTCTGTGTCTCTCTCTCTGTCTCTGTCTCTCTCTCTCTGTCTGTCTCTGTCTCTCTCTCTCTCTCTCTCTCTCTCTCTCTCTCTCTCTCTCTCTTCTCTCTCTCTCTCTCTCTCTCTCTCTCTCTCTCTCTCTCTCTCTCTCACACACACACACACACACACACACACACACACACACACACAGGAGTTTACAGGAATTGGAACTTTCCCATTCCAACTTATGACAGTTGAGTTATGGCATATAACATAATGAACATAAAGAGAAAATTGGATATCCCTAATAGTGTGAAAACTCTTTTAACATCTGTTCTTTGTCTCATAGGAGCATATGCCTTTCAATGTTTATTAGAGACAAATTTAAGCAAGTGCTAGGTTTTTTTTTTGTTTCAATCATATTGGGAAGTACTATATGCTTCCACTTTGTCTCAGCAAAATTTGATGAATCCTAAAAATGTTTTCCTCTAAGGAGACATTAATCAATTGCTCTTGAATATAATGCAACCTGCCTCTTAATGGACATACTTAACATGTTATGACCTGACTCTATTCACTCTTATGAAAGGTCCCTACAGCAGCAACTGAATTTCAAGAGAAATGGATTTCTATCCTGAAAAGAGGACCCAGGACAATGGCAGACTAATTTGCTTTCAAGCCGCCATCCTGACTTCTCAGATTATGGAAAAAAATAACCCAAGGATCAAAACACTTTGCCACAGAACAAGATGTCCAATATTTCAACTTTCAAATCTAACTGTGTATTTTTTCTTCTTCTTCATAACTGGTAAGCAGTGTCTGTAGCAGCCCTGAATGCAGCAAAGAAGCTTAGAGGATGCAGGACCAGTGCACAGATCTCTTCCCTACTGCTTTGCAGTTTTACCTAAAATCCACTACTTGGTTACCAAACTAACGGCCCTGCTTTGCCTATAGTAAAGCTAAATCTTCTTAACATAGCTATTGGGAATCATAAAATCTTGAGGCATGATGACATGTAAGATAAGAAAATCCAACATAAGAAATAAATTGTTTTCTTTTTCTGTTTGGCAGACAAATATTGGAAAAGTAAAGTGCATCTCTCTCTCTCTCTCCCTCCCTCCCTCCCCCACCTCTCTTAATGGGAAATAATAGTATCTGAAAAATTAACACAGGAGCAGAATCTTAAAGAATTCTTCAATTATAGTTATTATATACAGGCTAGAAATACCGAGTATGGATGTTCAAAACCTTTGTATATATGCTTTCAATTTGTTTTAATATTAGCTTTTGAACTTTTTTGTCTGAATAATTGGTTTATAGTATTTTTTTGGGGGGGTGGGTCTTTTCTGGTGGAAAATTTTACTGAAATATTATAATATAATTTCATAAATTTAGCAGCTGGAGAAAAACAAAGAGTTGGGGAACACATAAAATTGAGTAAAGCTTAGTACCTGGTCCCTAGCTCCAAATCCTGAACAGGATTCAGAAATCATATAGTATCCTAACAGCAATTAAATAGTCTTACTTTTTGTTCACTTTATAGCTTCTTTATTTCAGCTATCTTTTTTCTACCTCCACTTAAATAATTGTTGCATCTTAATTTTTAACTCAGAATCTGGTATGCCCCTTTTTTTCAGAACAATAATGGAATACTTTTGTACTTCAGCATCATGTCTTGCTCTCTCTTCTTCTTATTGTGCTTCTTGTCTAATCTAGAGGTCCTGAGAACTTAAAAGCTTGTTTGCAAGTTGGCAACATTTTACTTTGATGAAAAGCAAAGTCTTTAAACACATTTTAAAGGGAAAATATGTTGCAACAGATCAGCTTACAATGTTTCCACCTCCTTTTTTCCTCTCTAGGCACTAATTTGTGTATTTTCATTTTGTTCTCACAAACGGAAATGTCTTTAAAGAATGTACCCTTGCTTTGAAAATATGTCAAGAGATGCATGCACAATGTTTTAAGTTCTTTTTTTTTTATTTTCAGTTTTTATATCTATTTACACGGATTTAAAGAAGCAGGACCCTAAAAATTGATGCCTTTAAGCTTGGGTGTTAGAGAAGACTCGTGAGAATATCTTGAATAGCCAATAAAACATCCATCAAATCAGCTCAGAGTTCTTACTGGAAGCACAAATAATCAGACTCAAATTAGCCTACTTTTGGACATACATGCTCTAATGCTGGGAATGGTAAAAGGAAGGGAAGGAAAAGGATGACAAGCATCAAGGTGACTGGACACAGTTTCAGTGGCAATGAGTGCATCAATGAGAGACATGAAATAATAAGTTAGGAATAGATCACCATGAAGAGATAGATAGATAGATAGATAGATAGATAGATAGATAGATAGATAATAGATAGATAGATAGATAGATAGATAGATAGATAGATAGATAGATAGATAGATAGTAGGTAGGTAGGTAGGTAGGTAGATGATAGATAGATGATAGATAGATAGATAGATAGATAGATAGATAGATAGATAGATAGATAACTAGATAGAAGATAGAGATAATGAGGGATAGATGAGAAAGAGATGAGAGAGAGAGAGAGAGAGAGAGAGAGAGAGAGAGAGAGAGAGAGAGAGAGAGAGAGAGAGAGAGAGAGAGAGAGAGATTCAACTCCTACCCTCAAAACAATGCTATAGAGCACTGCACACCAGAACAACTAGACACAAGAACAGGTTTTTTCCTGAATGCCATCACTCTGCTAAACAAATAATTCCCTCAACACTGTCAAACTATTTACTAAGTCTGGATTACTATAATCTTCTCATTATTCCTATCACCTATCATCTCCCACTTATGACTGTATGACTGTAACTTCGTTGCTTGTATCCTTATGACTTATATTGATTGTTTCCTAGTATGATTTGATTGCTTATTTGTACCCTATGACTATCACTGTGTTGCACCTTATGATTCATGACGAATGCATCTTTTCTTTTATGTACACAGAGAGCATATGCACCAAAGACAAATTTCTTGTGTGTCCAATCACACTTGGCCCATAAAGAATTCTATTCTATTCTATATAGATACTGGGAGTCAGAAATAACTTGATGGCACATAATCAACCACCTTCCTATTTCTCTATTGTGTTATTCCTTTCTGGGTTATGAAATCAAAAAGGGAAAGTAGTAAGCAAAATAAATGAAAATTACAAGAAGACAAAGAAGAAATCTAATTAAATATAACAATATTTAATTGTTATTAAATGGTACTAATTGGTACCAAGACCACTCTATCTTTCTATCTCCCCAAATTACCCGGCTTTCAAACATGCTTGAAATCTATATACTGTCTTTTGTTCTTGAAGCTTCTCACCTCTCTCTTTTTGAGTAGCTCATCAGTGCCATCCAACCACAAGTAATCTTTTCCTTCCTATTGACACATTTATTTCCTTTGTGTATTTGTTTTCTAATTAGATATTTATTTATTCTCCATGTAGAATGAATTGAATGTCCTTTTTTTTGGGTTACTGATTTCATATTGAAATCACATGTATTCATCTCCTACTCATTTTTCTTCCTGTTTTTCCTTGTCCTCCCACAAAAATGGCTTAAATTACCAATTTTCCATTTCTTTTCTTAGCTGCTTCTAACTTACCTACCTCTCATTTCCACATAACTGAGTGGGCAGAGGCATATTTAGACATAGATATTTTTGATTCTTTAAATAAGCATATTTTCTTCATATCAGATTACATACTACCCACTACCTTTTTACCAGCGTTCATATGCCTTAAAATATCTTTATTAATTCTTTGCATATTTAGTAAACATTCTATTGTGGCACATGAATCCTTTCCTTTCGTTTTCTTTCCTTTCCTTTCATTCCCTTCCCTTCCTTTCTTTCTTCTCCTTTCCCCTGCTCTCCTTTCCTCTGCTCTCCTCTCCTGTCCCCTCCCCTCCTCTCTTTTTCTTTTCCCTTTCCTTTCCTTTTGCCATTATGCAATAATTCACTCTCAGACACTACTATTTTAGTCCTTCAGACATTATTCTTCTGATCAATATTCATTGCATCATACAATCTAATTAACCTTTGCTGCAATCCTTTATGTTGGCAGCCAACAACACAGCTTTATCTGCAAAAAGACATTCACATCACTGATCGCTATATTTCACTATTGTATCACTAAAACATTCCTTATACATTTATTCATTCATACATACATTAAAAACACAAGCAGATGTCACACATTCTTGTCTTACCTTTGGCTCAACGCTAAGCCATTGATTAAGCTTTCAGTATAATCTTCTACTTCTCTTATCACAGTTACAAAACAACCTTTAAATTCATTTTTTAGCAGAACAGTAACTGGATCCTATTCACGTTAACATATTTTCAGTAAACAGATTGGGAATAAAATTCATTGGATTCAATGAATTGCAAAATATTGGCCTTCACATCCATGTTGCTCAATAAATGTTGCTTACTACCACTTCTTCAATTCTTCCAACCAGAATTCTGCTCAACATTTCCCCAAACTTAGAAAATTAGCTTCCCCGCTTTTTCTTGTTACCTTTCCCTTTGTATAACCAATTTCATTGTATTTAAGTACAATGACAATAATGATTATACTTATAGGGGAACAATAATACCATTTTCCTATCATTAGCATAGATCCAACCATCATATAGGTTAAACAAGCCATGCAATCACTGCATAAGCAGACTAGAATTGCATTTTTAATGTTACTTATCCATTGCATCATTTACCGCTGCAACCCTGAACATTTTTCAAAAATAGTATTTTGACTTATTACTAGCTTTATAATATTCATTTCAGTTCCACTATCTACCGACTGTAGGGAGTGGTGCTCATCTCTGTTTCAAAGCTGAAGAGCCAGCATTGTCCGAAGATGTCTCCGGGGTCATGTAGCTGGCATGACTAAACACCGGCCACATGCATGGAATGCTGTTACCTTCCCACCAAAGGTGGTCCGTATTTTTCTACTTGAATTTTTACATGCTTTTGAACTGCTAGATTGGCAGAAGCTGGGACAAGTAACGGGAGCTCACACCGTTACGCGGTGTTAGGGATTCGAACTGCCGAACTGCCAACCCTTCTGATTGACAAGCTCAGCGTCTCAGCCACTGAGCCACCCCATACAAATCTATAAAATACCCCTTCAGCATTTTATTTTTTTCATTTCATCCCTTCATTTAATTATTACTTTCATTCACCCCCTGGAGACTCCTTCCTTAGTTCCTTTCACCCTCTTCTCATCCAAAACTATTTCTAATAATTTCCATCATTTATAAACAATCCATATCACACATTTGGTAATTTTTATGATACTTTTAATCTGAAACATTCCTTGTTCTCTTTGACTAAATTCTGTACAACTATCCGTATTATTCTATATATATTATTCAATATCTTTCTCTCATCTTCATTCCACAGGAACCATTATCATGCATTCTCATCCACAATACTTTTTACTTTCTACCTTTCTATTTTTTCCCTTTGATGTAATATCACATTTATGTGGAATTTTCTAACACAATTGTTATTTTCTTCAAAGCAGCCTATCTTCTTTTCCTATCTTCACATCTTCTTATTTTTGTTGATATATTAATTTATGAATACATTTTCATATAGGAATCATACTTTCTCTTCTCTGCTTTCATACATGTTTTTTCATTTATTTTCTTCCATATTTTTTTTTGATTGGTGCTGCATTCTTTTTATTGTTGATAATAGTTTATTTTATTTAGAAAACAACTCAAGCCACAGATACAGAGTGAGGGATATATGACTTGGAAATATATTTTTAAAAAAGATATAGTAAAAACCAATAGTAGTATAAGACAACAGTTAAAATTTTAAAGTACCTTAATGGAATTAACCAACATTAAAATGTACTAAGAACAAATCAAGACTCTAATCATATTTTTGTATATATCAGGGTAAACCAAAAGAAGGATTTGCAAGGATTGCAAAAAGGGCAGTACTTTCCTAAATTAACTCAAATGCAGCTTTTCTAATATATCCTAACACCTTCTGCCTTTTATATGGTTTTTTTCCCCATAAAACAATCTTACATAATTTTTCATAGCAGGCTATAAATAAGATTCTTTCTTGGCACTGCAAAAAATATACTTGCCCATATCCAAGCTAGCCAGGAGGTGCAGATATGAATGAACGCATTAAAGGCATGATTTTCTTTATACCTAATTCCCCCCCCCCCCGGCCCCCGAATTTTCCTTTTTCCTGCTCTTTTCTAAATACGTTTGCATGATTTCACTGGTGTTCTGTTCTCTTTGGGAATCAGAGAATAGAGATTACAACTATTTAGTACACAGTTTTCAAATGGGAAGTAGCATTACATTTTCTCTTTGTTTCTTCAGATCCATTTCCAAAAGCTAATCGCCTCTACACATGTTGGTCCTCTTATATTTATATAATATCACTTACTTGGAAAATCATGGACATTATGCATAGTATGATTAGTCCTAAATCCTTTGCACTAACATTTTTCAAAAACCTCTGTAATAGCAGTATGTAGGTAATTACTGCAAAGGTAATAAAAGGCTGTGAAATATATTTCTAACCAGGCAGCTATAATTCATACCATATTTGTTTAATACTGTCTAAAGTTAAGACTTTTTATGCCATCCAATCCCAAGATTCTGGTTAGTTTATAACAATATAAAACAGTTTAAGGTGGCGTTTTGAGTGCCTTAATGCAATTAAATAAGAATACTGCAAAATTGCATGATGTCCACTGGGTGTAATTGGCTATCTTAATTTTTTTTTAAAGGAAGGTTTTCTTCTTTTTCTTGAATGGCAAATAACTTCAAATACATTTAACATTAAAAAGTAGACATATGACACCCTCTAGCTGGAAGCAATCCCTAGTTATAATGTGAATATTTACACCCCCCCTTTTTTGTCAGATGTACAGTGGCACTACCACAACCATTAAATACAACCATAAAACAATAAAACAACCACAACAATTAAATGCAACCATAAAACTCAGCTGAGCTTTACAAACATAGTTTGGGGCTGAATTAGACCCAGAATAAAAATTTCTTCGTAATTCTCCTGCTTTGCTTCATAATACAGTTCCATAATGAGAGCAGTTCTGCTTGTTCAACTCTTCTTATTTCTTTTCAATTTGATTCAAGTTAGAGCTACCCCAAAGTCAGTCTAAATTTTAGGTGATAGCTAAGGAATTGTGAAGGAAGCTCTGCATGCCATGATCAGCAAAATGTTTTTAGCTAATTCTTCATATTCCCACATGAGTTCTCATTGTTGGCATCCTGCAAGGTAGCAGGGCATGGTACCTATATTAGAAACAGAGGCACCTTCAATGGTGGGTTGCAGGTGGTACAACCCAGTACGGGTGTACCGGAGCATGCCCAGAGCACCGGGTATAATTCCGGTACGGTGCTCCGGAGGGCCCACCCACCCGCCCATGCTCCTTACCTGTCCTTTAAAGCCTTCAGCGATTCCGCGCACGTGTATGGCGCATACTGGTTGCAACAGGATCCAGAACCCACAACTGGGCACCTACCTCTAAGACCTGCTGCTGAATATCCCAGAAACACCACAAGTCTCTGCGTCAGGAGATTGGCCTAATCATTTCAGTATTTTGCTACTCCCATTGGAGGACAGAAATTATTATTTTTATTAGATACTTTATTCATTAAACACAAAACTCAGTCAACTGAACATTAAAAAATGCATTACAAACACCATTGACTGGTGCTAATAGTTGATACGGGTTGCTGCCAGTGTCCTAGATATTACCTTCTTAAGATGTATTATGCTCTGAGTAGCACAGGTTTTTGCAGTTCCGCTGGTGTTATTGCAGGAAGCTGCAATTTCTTGATGTGTTTTATAAAATTCTTGGACATGGTACCTAGTACCCCAATAACAATGGGTATCACTGTTGTTGTTGTTGTTGTTGTTGTTGTTGTTATTATTATTATTATTATTATTATTATTATTATTATATTTATTATATTTATTATTATAAACACGAGCAAGAAAAGGAGAAGGTTGCAGCGGTAACGTCAATTGTGTCTCTGATCTTCCCAGAAGATATGCAATGCTGCAAAATGCATGCAGATGCCCTTGTCCGACTCCAACATAGAATTGGGGCGCGTCCCGCTCTATGGCAGACACAGCGGCAGGGAGGTGCCAGGACTTTAAAGCCCTGCTGCCGCGTCCACCATAGAGCCTGGACTTTAAAGCCCTGCTGCTGCTTTCACCATAGAGCGGGACGCGTCCCACTCTATGGTGGATGTGGCAGCAGGGCTTTAAAGTCCCGGTGCCACATCCACCATAGAGCAGGACGCGTCCCACTCTATGGTGGACGCAGTGGCAAGGCTTTAAAAAATAAAAAATAAAGTGCCAGCCCGCACGCCAGCAGAGGCAGGTAAAACACACAGACACACAAACACACACACAAATTACTTACAATAGTACAAATTACAATTACTTACAAATTACAATAATTTTGAATTCCTCCCCCCTCCCTCCAACCCTCATACCTTTTCCAGCTGTTTCACAGAGGATTTCAACTCTCCTCTTGTCTGCCATGATGAAAATGTAAAAAAATGTAAAAAGAAAAAGGCAAGAGCTACTGAAGTCAGGCTGGGTTAGCTGCTGCCAGAGCCTCCAATGGATGACTCTGCTTTACTGTTTAAAAAAAGCCTCTAAAAAAGTGCCCTCTACAGGAGGAGGCGAGAGAACCACGTGCCTCTTCTACATAAGGAATTTTTCGCCTTTTAACCCTTGCTTAACTCTGCTCAAGTGATCATAAAGATAGACTAAATGAGGCACGTGGTTCTCCCGCCTCCTCTTGTAGAGGGCACTTTTTTAGAGGCTTTTTTAAACAGTTAAGCACTAAGCAGAGTCATCCACTGTGACTCTGGCAGCAACTACCTCAGCCTTTTTCCTTTTAATTTCTTTTTCTTTTCATGTTGACAGTGGTGAGGCCTTGCCTCCCCTGCCTCCCCTGACTGCACATCCCTGGTATACTGAGACCATTAGTTGATTTCTCTTCGATTCCTATTAATTCTGCTGTAGTGAAAAATTTGTGACTTAGAATTACACATCGTTGGTCCATTAGCCTTTGTTCACTGATATCACAGTCCGTCTGGTTCATCTTCCAAATCTGAGACATTCATTTTTGAAATCCATGTTTTGCTGGCTCAGACTGATAGTAAGCTTTCATAATAGAGATGCTTTCTTCCCTAGTCCAGATTTTTCGCTTTTTCACTTTTTCTTCCAGTAGCTTGTCAGAGCCATGCCCTGGTTGCCTAGCAGAGGGAGCTGAGCCCTGTAGCTCATTTTACGCAGAATGCCCAGGAACCATAGCATCCAACGGAACTCTTATTAATCCGGGCGATGGTTCGGCCGGCATAAATTTCATTTTTTTCACCATATTTGAATGGGTTGTGGAGCAAATTTTGTCTGGCCCTTCACCCAAGACCTGTCTGATATGGTTGTGCCTGTTCAGTATATCCCTTAGGATCATTAGAGCGTGCAAGCCCCTCCACCACGACAAGGTAAATCTCCTTGGAGGGACTACTACTACTACTACTACTACTACTACTACTACTACTACTACTACTACTACTACTACCACTACTACTACTACTACTATTGCCACTTTTGAGGTTGTTGTTAGTTGCAAAGTTGTGTCCGACCCATCGCGACCCCATGGACAATGTTCCTCCGGGGCCTTCTGTGACCATTTAAGCTCACTCATTTAAGCTCATGCCTACTGCTTCAGTGACTCCATCCAGCCACCTCATTCTCTGCCATCCCCTTCTTCTTTGGCCCTCAATCATTCCAGCATCAGGCTGTTCACTAGTGAGTCCTTCCTTCTCATTAGGAGGCCAAAGTATTTGAATTTCATCTTCAGGATCTGGCCTTCTAAACAGGATTGATCTCCTCTAGGACTGACTGGTTTGATCCAAGGGACTCACAGGAGTCTTCTCTAGCACCATAGTTCAAAGGCCTAAATTATTTTGAGGTACAATTGAATTATTTATCCAACCACTTATACAGTAGTATTGTATGTAGTAAAGGGCAGGGACAAAAGATCTTCAGCTAAACTGGTAAGGAAGTCATAATTTGACAAAGGATTGGCTGCTACTCTTTTTTTTTTTTAATGTGAAGTAAAGGTAAATATTTCTTCTTAAAAACAGTTGTGTGTACATTCTTTCCTATTTCTTAAACAACAGAAGCAGGGGGACTGTCTCATGAAAGGAAGGAGTTAACATTTTCCACATAGTTATGAGAAAAATCACAAACACAGCTATTTGCTATTGTGTTAATAGCAACTTCCCTTCTAAATAGCAGTTTGGGATATTTTTTTAAATGTAGCAAGTAGGAAAGGAAGTTTATTCTTTCTTCCTATGTACTGAAGGCCTAACCTCAATTAACTGAAGGTCACTATTATAAAAAGAGTGGTGTGGGTGAGAGAGTAATATACATGTTAAATGCACATAGTTAATATATTCACTTTGATCTGAATTGTTTTTAAAAGAGAAAAATATTTTACCAGAAAAACTTCTTGCAGAAGTTCTGAATAATGTTTAGAAAGCCCAGTGGAAGAAAAAGAGTGATTCTTAGACTACCACATCTGGACTGGAAAAGTCTGGATGACCATCAGATGTCAATAAAAAGAGATAGATAATTCTTTGCAGTCATCCCAAAGGTGCTTTTTCAAGAGGCAACTGGAGTTTCTGGTTTTTCTTTGAAGTCATTTTGCTTCTCAATCAAGAAGCTTCTTCATTCCAATTGCCTCTTGAAAGATCATCTCTGGGACAACCAGGACCTGGATGATTGAGAATCTCTGTAGAGATATAGAGTGGTTATTTGGAATTTTGCAATACACACACACACATACATACATACATACATACATACATACATACAAGAGGATTTAATACATTTTTGAATTTGTTCAAATTCTGCTGAATATCATTCCTGCCAGCTAGTCTTACCTGAGAATAGGACCCTTGATACAATATCAGGGTCTATTCAGTTGGATAAACTATGAATTCTGTTTTGAAGTTAATATAATATACCATTTAATGAGTTGAACCTCATACAATAATACCCTTGTGCTAAAGAATGTAAGATATAATATAATATATTTTTTACATTCCATATGGCACAGTTTTGATTTATAATATATTTAAAAAATCCTCTTTGGATTCTTCTTTACCATAGCTATATTTATTGATATATTTCTCTGTTGAACCAGGAATGATTCTTAAGTCTGGGATCAGCCTAAAGGTTAACTTAATATTAAAAATGGTTTATAGAATAGAACAATTGTTGCAGATAAATCCATTACATTTTACCATTATTAATATCAGAAAATGTATGATAGCTAAAAGAAGATTTTGCTTTAAGTATTATACATACATACGTACGTACGTACATACATACATACATACATACATACGTACAGGAGAAAAATGGGTTTAATTGCCCTTTATGGCATCCCCCAAAAAAAGATAAAGATAAATTGAGGTCAACTTCTAGAAAACCCTGCAATTCTTTGGCAACATTGCAGAAATGGTTTGCCTTTGCTGTCTTCAAGTTTCTTTCAAGTTAACTAGGCAATCCTTTTTATTTTACTTGACTCAAAATATCAGAGTTATACAATCACATGTATTGCATTTGAAGATTCAGACATGTTTATCTAATTTCCAAAGAATTCATTTTTAGATTGCCTCACATTAATCAAGGACTTCTTATTTGACTAAATGTCTAGGATGAGCATTCATATGCAGACCCAAACACGCATATCCACCTGCATATCCACACATATGCATACACATGTACATACATTTATCTGCTTTCATCACTTTTACTTCTTCTTTGTTCAACCTGACTGATAAATCATCTCAACAGAAGGCAGAAAACTGACTTAATGTCCATGACACTTAACAGTACTTATAGCCCTTTTGTTGATAACTGCTGCTTAAGATCCTCTCTCTGAACATTTGGGAGATTATTACACATCCTCTCCACAAATCTCACTGTTGTCCTTGTCCGGCATATGTAGATTTTTATAGGACTTTGCAGATGATGTCATGAAATTAATTAAAGTATTCATCTCATGTTTGCGTCTTGTTTGGTGTTGGTATTAATCTGGGGGATCTGACCAAAAGAATTATTCTCAACATACTTTATGTGCATCCTGCTGTGAAAAAGGAAAGTCAGCATTTATTTGTTTAGGGCATAAGAGAAGCCTTAATTGCTAATTGGTAAATGGCAAAGGCAATCTGTATTGTGTGTACAGCTAGTCCTTGATTTACGATCACAATTGAGCCCAAAATTTATGTCGTTATGTGAAAATTTGTTCACATAAGTTTTGCCACAATTTACGACATTTCTTGCCATAGTTGTTAAGTGAATCTGGCTTCCTCATTGACTTTGCTTGTCAGGAGGTTGCAAAAAGTGATCACCTGACCCTGGGGCACTGCAATGGTCATAAGTATGAACCAGTTGTCAAACATCTGAATTTTGATCACATGATCACACGGCGGCTGCAAAGGTTGTAACACTGAAAAATGGTCATAAGTCACTTTTTTCAGTGCCGTTGTAACTTTGAACGATCACTAAATGAACTATTGTAAGTTGAAGTCTACCTTTACTCTATTTGTCTCTGTATGCATTAGTGGTACCACCGGGTGTGCCAAACATCCCCCATGCTCAAATCTGCATCCAAAAAAAGAGACAGCTGCCAATGGGTTGCATTTTAACTCTTCTACAATAGCAACGTTAACTTCCATCACATCTATTACAGGCAAAAGAGTATTTCCTACAAATTTACCTTCCTGTGTAGATGCTGGGAGCTTTTGAAACAATTTAGTGCCGCAGTTGCCAGACCAATTTGACGTATGCTTTGAATGGCTCCACTTTTAAGTCTTTGTCCTTTTTCTCCTTCTCAGAGGGACAGCAATTGAGCTTCGAGAAAAGCAGCAGAAAAGGTCAAAACAATTCTCTTTCCTAAACCTGTGGCCTTACAAATGTGGAATTAGCTGCTTGCAGAAACATAATTTAGTAGGAACCAAGCAAAATAACTGTACATTGCATTTTTAAAAAACAAGACTAGAAGATATTTTTATTCATTCTTTACAAAAGTTAGAGGTTATTTTTGTATTTCACACCAGACTTCTAAATATATGACTTAAAATGTATAATTTAAAAGATGAAAATTATTCCATAATTATTTGTTTCTTTTTGTCTTAAAGCAGGACTATCTAACTTTGGCAACTCTAAGACCTGTAAACTTCAACTCCCAGCTACACTGGTTGGGGAATTCTGGGAGTTGAAGTCTGCAAGTTTTAAAGTTGCCAAGGTTGGAGACTCCGCCTTAGACCGAACCAATTCAAGATGTTTATCATTTGACCTAATTGCTAATCTGTCCACTGACACCTGCCCTACAATTTATACCAACCAACTGACAAGAACATCAGAGGTTCTTGGAAAAACTGTATTTTTTCCCTCCCCCTGCTTTGTTCTGAGGCCCTTCCTTCCTCTTCATGTGTCAGCAACTGATAAATTCTTGCAAAACTGAAACTGCTACTAACTGCAAGCTAATTCCCACTGCAGAGCAGGTGCAAGGCTTGGCAGTTTCTGCAACCTGATATTTTAAAGATATTGAACTCTTTTACAGCCAACCAGGGCAGAAAGTAGAGAGAGAATCTGAGACAACATGACCCACTGAAAACCAAGGGTAGATACTGTATTAGCATGCTCAGGGAAGTTGAAATTTGCAAAAGTGAGAACAGAAAACGAAAGACACAATTTGAAAGTGGCGATCTTGCCCCCTCAACCCCTCCCCCCCAAAGCAACCTTTTCAGGCGGAATTGTGCGCATCAGCCACAGAATGCACATTGACAGTTAGTATGAAAAACAGAAAAAGGGGTGGGATGAGGAGTAAGTGTTGTTTGCCATCTTTCACTCATTGCAGCTTATGCTACTATGGGAAACAAGATTGCTGGCTGAAATCCTAAAAAGGAGACTTCCTTCCTTATTGTAAATCTACCATCTCCTACTTGTAGATTTGTAATCTTGTCTTATTTGTAGGCTGGCTACCATGGACAGAGTTTGTTTTCTAAGCAAGTATATGGCGAGACAAGCCAGAAGTTGTACTATCCCATGATTTCTAGCAACTATTAGTTTTACTTGTCTTTTCAACAAAAGAGGGAATTTAAAAAGGATATACTGTATATTACTTTTAATATAATTGCTGGCAGACTGAGAAGGTGTTATCGAAGTCATGCTGAGCATCTTGGGAGAGAAAATCCTGCAGTACTGTGAATCTCCCAAACTATTTTTTGAAAAGTCCAACAATTGCCCAAGATCATTGGAATTCATAGCATAGAATCCTATTGTTTCCTAATGTATAGCTAAAAAATGAATTAGATTCATTTTTAGAAAAACCTCATCCATTTGTGTGATGTCACTACCTAAGCCCTCTGCATTTCCCAGAATGCATATCACCGTGACATCACTGTACAAGTTATGACATGAATTATATCATTTGCTTAAGTTTAATTACATAATGTGTGCAATTTGCATGATGATGTTATGTTGCACTTATAACTTTATTTCTGTGTCCATTCCTATGAGCTGCTGAACGTATGAAGCAGCAGCCATTAGTTGCACAACATTTGCCCACTTGTACTGCAAATGCATACATATTGCAGAAGTTCAATTGAAGTCAAAGAGTTTTTCTTAACAAACTTTAAGACAATCACTCTTTCTCAGCCCCACCTACCTCCCAGGGTTATTGTTGTTGGGAAAGAAGAGAGGATGCGAAAGAAATATTAGCATGTTCACTGTTTTGAGTTACTCATAAAGTAATAAAAATCTAGTAAATAAAATTTTGCTCAATTTCTGGCACTCCTTTACATAGTATGAAGAACATACTGTGCAAATTACATTCATAGGCACATTAAGGCCAACAAAGAGAAATGTACTCTACGAACACATTATAATTGTTTTATTTTGATCATGATCTCATTTTTTCACAGTCTTAAGAAACCAATATACAGTATTTTTTTCATGTCCAACTAGATATTATGAATGTAATTTGCATAGTATGTTTCCTTGTCTATCAAAATATATGCCTATAACAATGAATCCTTTTCTGATTGGCCATTTTCACATATATTTTTAGCACTATCCTGTACCTTTGTGTCAGAAGGATTTTGGTGCCATGGTGAAAGGATTAGCTGGTGATATTACCATTGCCACCCTCAGTATAAGTCTACATGACTGTTTCTTGAAATCTGAATGTTTGTATTGTTTCATGGTCAAACATTTAAAAACTGACCAAAGGTTTTGATGAAGTAGCAAAAGGGTTAAAGTAATCCCTCCAAATGAATGTGCATTTAATTTTCTTCAGCAGCCAACATCTGGCATAGACCTGCATCCAAATGACTAAATTTAGATGCTTAGTCATGCAAGCTGTGATGATAAGGAAAATATAAATTAACTCATAATCCATCTCAAGTTTTAATTATAAAAAAATATTGGGTGACATATCTAGAATGGTTACAGCTTTTAGAATTAATTACTAGTTTGGGTCTGCAGACCCACAAATTTTACTGCAGCATCCTTGGGAAGAGCTACTGCAAAGATTAAGAATCACCCCCCAAAAATCTGTATCATCAACTGATCTGTGTGGAAGGCATTTGAATGAACTTGCCTATAAGAGAGTGACAAGAATATGGCAAGGTTTTCACTGCAGACTTTTGATCATTGAAAAAAAGCCAACCCAGAAAGAATACATTTTATAGCAGCCTCTCAAACTGCAGCATGAGTTGGCATGGAAGCAGACTCTCTGGTGTCAAAACGCTGGCAGAAATTCTGCAACCTCCTGGCACCTAATCTGTTGTTCTTTAGTCAATGCTAAAGGCAAAAATGCAAACTAATTATTGAAAGTCTACAAAGCCCATTACAAAGGTTTCCTAGAAGTGATATTGCTACCAATTGATCTATTCAGTAATCTCCTGCCAAAAAACCCCCTGCTTTCCATTTTAGCTTTATTAACTGGTCATATTTCAAGGTTGTAGCATACCTCATTAGCAGCTGTACCCAAATATAGGTCTACCCAGTCTTGTGCACAATGGTGAGACAGCTTAGTGAACACAAGATTCTTGTCTATGGCGTCCTCAGAGAATTAAAATTTTAAACCTTCTCTTCAGGTTTCCTTATTCAAAATCATTACACCAAATCCCATTTGTAGTGATAACGTGACATAGGCAGAAATTCTGCAATCTCCTAGGAGAAAACAATGTTTCCTTAATCAAAGCTGAAGTCAGAAATGCTGACTATTTACTGAAGGATTACAGATACCCTTATGACCTACCAAGAGAGTTGGATAGCTCTGAGTTCGCTGGAAATCTTCCAGATGCCAGATACTTGACTTTACGAAGGGTCTCCATTCTCACAAACCTTTGTATTAAGTTTGTGAAATATTTTGCTAAATTGCTACTTTCTCATCTAGTCACTGGATGTGAAGGGTATTAGGCTATGACATCTGTCATTCCATTGATGGCCAGGGTTGATCAGCTGATTTGGCTGGCTAGATGGATATCCCCCTTCTTCCCTCACTGTTCCATGTAGTTCTTTCCCAAAGCTGCAAGCTTGTTGGTAGAGGATGAACAGAATAACAGAATAACAGAACTGGAAGAGACCTTAGAGTTCTTCTAGTCCAACTTCCTGCTCAAGCAAGAGATCCTATACCATTTCAGATTGATGTCTGACCAATCTCTTCTTAAAAACCTTCAGTGATTGACCATCCCAGATAGGAGGAGCGTACCCTGTCTATGGGATACAATTGTTGTAGAAGGAGAAGGATCCCTCCTTCTATCCCAGATAGAAAGAGCGTACCCTGTCTATGGGAAACAATTGCTGCAACTCCCATGTTAGGATCTACATCTAATCATCTGTTTAGCTTGCTATCAATCAAGGAGCTAATTAAGAAGTCAATTGCAACTTCATTTTAAAAACATAAGCCTAACAAGATAGTTAGCTCAGATCTAAGCTTTGGCTCCAAGACTGCGGACTTATTTAAACCCAAATGTGGACTTATTTAAACCCCAATATTCCTAAATGAAACCCAGACAAGTTGTACATATATAGTGGTTGCCCTTTATCAGTGGTGGGTTGCAGGTGGTACACCCTGGTACGGGCATACCGGAGCCTGCCTGGAGCACTGGGTACCGTTCCAATACAGTGCTCTGAAGGGCCTACCCGCCCGAGCTCCTGACTTGTCCTTTAAGCCTTTGGCGCTTCCATGCACATGCATGGCGCATACGGCTTGCAACGCTCCTGCGCAACGCTCCGCCAAGCAGCTGGTTGGAACGGGTACAGAACCCACAACTGCTCTGTATATTTAAACAGTTTGATATTTTCATTTTAAGCTCATGCAAAACATTAGAGGAGCACTTTGCTGGCACAGCTGCCTTGCTGCTCTGGCAAGTCCAGAAGAAATATTGTCACTGGTTTAAGATATGCATACAAATTTGAAAGCCCAAGTAGCTATACTGAACATTCCAGAGGACACAGATTACTCAATGATTCAGAGAGAGCCACTTTGTTCAACAAAGTGTTCCCAAACAACCTTTATGAAGCAGTGCTTCAAGTGCTTTACTTAGACCTACATCCACGAAGATCCCTGAGTTATCTGGATATTGTAAGGGTGCTGAAAAACAGTACAGAAATATGCTATATATTAGAAAAAAGTGCATTTGAAGAGGGATGAAATCAACTTATCTTTGCTACCGATTTGCAAATGTGAGCGCATGCGTGCACGCACATGCGCAAGTCCTTCTGTGCATGCACTGAATATCAAAAACAGGATGTGATGACATCTGGGTGGGTGGGCGGAGCCTCCCGCTGCCACCACTACCAGTTCACCCAAACTGGATAGAACTGGCTGAATTGCACCACTGATTTGAGGTTAACAGAGCGAAAGTCACCTTGAAGTCAGACTTGTCTCTCCTCATTTACTTAGTTTTCTTGGCAAGAAGGTTCACCATTGCTTTGTTCTGCATTGGTTTTTACTACCCAGTTCAGCCTACAATCATAGACGTTCTTGGTGGTTTTTCATAAAAATTATTATCTTGGTCTTAACTTATTTACCTTTCAAGATCAATCAAATCAGTAATTAAAGTCTTTTATTTTCAAAAAGGTGAATTGCAAAATGATATAAACATTTGGTTGACCGAAGTTGCAACTAAGTTCAAGAAAACTTTATAGATAGATGTAAATGTAGATGCAGGCCTAGACGTAGATATGGATATGACAATAAAAACTATTACAAACTAATATAAAGTAAGGAAGAAAAAAGAAAAAGAAAGAATGAAAAGAGAAAGCAAAATGTGCAAGAAAATTTTAAAAGGTTAAAAAAATAGAAAAAAAAAGATACAAATAAGTAACTTCCAATATTATTCATACAGCAAAAAGTCCATAAGGAGTTTCCAGTCACTAATAAATGTAGTGTCTTTAATCAAAAAAGTTTATCCATCTTAGCAAGATCTGTCCATTTCGCCAATCATTTCTCCAAAGTGCCTAATGGCAAAAATTCCCATCTCAATGCATATAATAATCCTGCTATAGCAATCATATATTGATATAATCTTTCATATTTTTTTCTTTTTTTTCTTTTTCTTTTTTTCCCAATTTATTATTATTTTTATTCTCTTACATACCATTTTAAGTATACATTCACATAATTGTTATTCTTCTTTACATTTATCATTCTTATATATTTATTATTTCATTTAATAAGATATAATGTACAGTTTGGGTTGCTTTATTTACCATTCCTTCCTCCTTTTGTAACTTCCTTGTTTTCCCTTTCTTTTCTCCCTCCCTCCCTTCTCTACTTTCTTCCTTCCTTCTCTCCTTCTCCTCCCTTCTTCATTGTTTTTTTCCCTAACTATTTATCCATTAGTCCTAAAAGGAGAGGTTCTGATTTCAGCTGAATATTAATCTTTAAAATTCTATGTATCAAATATATTTGAATCCATTTTTTTTACATGTCTGTTTAGAATGATAAAATGTCCATTCAGGTTGTTTACATTTCCAACATACATTTAACCTGCCTTTATATATTCTAGATAGTTTCCCTGTTGTCATATACTAATGATACATTATTTCATAAAAAAATTCTTTAAGATCATAGCATAATGTAAATTCTTCACTGCATATTTTCCCATTGGTCCATCTGTAATGTTATAACCAAAATACGTAGTAAGCAAATGAAAACTTTAAATAGTCACATACTGTATATTGACTGAACTATAAAACCTAATTTGCACAAAATACAATTCCATTCATCCATCCATTCATTTTTCTTATCCTGGCAATAAATCCACATTGCTAAAGGACATTGTACTTTCTTAAGTAAGTATCCATATAACTAAATTTTCATTAGTTTCACCCTGTTTCTGACTTTACTGAAAATATATAAACTCTGTTTATTAATATGAAACAGATTTTCATGTCAGTTCAAAAGATTAACCTCTTCTTAGCTTTTTAATTGCTGGAGAAAAATAGGTAGCCAAACTCAAATATCAATCATCACTCAGAAAACTAAATTGCCATTCAAAATCAAGTTTATTCAGTCCTTATTTATTCACTTTCTCCATATAATGGAGGTTGAAGATCCTGATAATATTAAACTGGCCAGTTTCTGACAATACCTTCTATCTGGACCCAGGGTGATTAGAAAAAATGTTCTTCTGTTTAGGTTTTACAGGATCATTTGACATCTTCCTCTTCATTGCTGGGATATGTGGATATGTCATAAACCCTGAGATAAATTCTAGCTTTGTCTCTGTTATCATAATGAATTCCTCTCTCATTTTGTCAAATTTGAAGGTCATTAAACAAATAGAATGTCAGTAGAAAATGTGTATCTATTATTTCCTTCCACAAAGCAAGGCTTTAATACATTAAATAATAGACCATGCCAGGCTTCTAATTGCATCTAGAATATTTGCTAATTAATTTTTATTTATTCTTTGGCCTTTTGCAGAGCAAAGAGAAGTGTCCTTTCCTTCAGAGAAACTACTGACATTTTAGGCATAGCCTTAGCCAGAATCAGGTTTCCTATGCCTTCTTCCAAACAGTTTTAAAATTTGATCCCCACAAGCATAAACAGTACAGGTAGTCCTTGACTTACAACCACAATTAAGCCCAAAATTTATATTGGTAAGTGTTAGATAAGCTCCCCATTGGGAGAGCGAGTGCGTTCAGAGAAGCGTTGTAAGAGTTGTGTTGGAGAACACACAAACCAGCGTACAGAGACACTGCAGTTTAAATAAGCTTTTACTTTCATGGAAATAGAGGTATCAGAGTCTATCAAACAGTCCAAGTCATACACGGATAAGAGAGCCAGTCATCAATGTCTTTCAGTTAAGGGATAATCCAAATAACATAGTGCATAATCATACAAACAGTCCAGCACTCAAAGTTTGCTAGCAGTTGCAAAACTTACAATAGCTCACGACACTTTCTAACAGCCAGCTTCCAAAACACTCAGATCAGATCAGCCCAGCATCTAACAAATAGAGAGCTAACAGTCATTCTGGCTCCCTCTTATGGCCGATTGAGAAAACAGCAACCAATCACATTTTACAGTATGATTTAAAGAAACAGGTATAGCATTGTTATATGATTTATATATTGCCAACCCAAACATTAGATTATATTCTTAACAGTAAGGGATAGATTTATTAAGTAAATTAAGTCTCATTTTATAACCTTTCTTGCCATAGTTGTTAAGTGATTAAGTTAGTAACAGGGTTGTAAAGTGAATCTGGCTTCCCCATTGACTTTGCTTATTCAAAAGTTGCAAAACATGATTCTGGGACATTGCAACAATCATAAATATGAGTCAGTTGCCAAGCATCCAAATTCTGATCACGTGACCACAGGGATGCTGCAATAGTGATAAGTGAGAAAAAAATAGTTTTTTCAGTTTTGAACAGTCACTAAATGAACTGTTGTAAAGCAAGGACTACGTGTATATTTGCAACCACCCATAATAAACTCTTCAAAACCAATTACAAAGTGCTAAAACTGGAAACTAGTTTGTATCTGCGCTCTTCTGATATCTTTTCCAAAACCTAATAAGGTAAAGGTTCCCCTTCCACATATGTGCTAGTCATTCCTGACTCTAGGGGGCGGTGCTCATTTCTGCTTCAAAGTCGAAGAGCCAGCGCTGTCTGAAGACGTCTCTGTCGTCATGGCCAGCATGACTAAATACCAAAGGTGCACAGAACACTTTTACCTTCCCACCAAAGGTGGTCCTTATTTTTCTACTTGCATTTTTACATGCTTTTGAACTGCTAGGTTGGCAGAAGCTGGGACAAGTAACGGGAGCTCACTCCATTACGCAGTGTTAGGGATTCAAACCTCCAAACTGCCGACCTTTCTGATCGACAAGCTCAGAGTCTTAGCCACTGAGCCACTGCATCCCATAAACTTAATAAGAAACGTGCAAAATTGCCTTTGCAGTATTCCTCTGAAATAGCAGCTGAGTTGATTGTTTAATTGTCTTAGTTTTCTAAGTCCTGTAAAAGCTACACAATGTTATTTTGAGATCAAGGTCCCTGAAACCAATGACAGTCAAAATGACTTTCCTGGAAAGTTTCCTGAATAAATGCTGTACGTAGTTACTTCTGATTTACCTTCATTTATCCATGATGGGGGATAAGAAACATCAGAAATAAGTATTGTTAGGATTTTTAACAACATATTAAAATAAACCTCAATATCCTAACATAATATTGACACAGGCCTCAATATGTTAATGATAATGTATCTATTTGCTTAATTCAAGCAATTATATATGTCCCATTCTAAATATTTCAGCCAAAATATTCTGTTTTTCAAAATATTGTTCAAAGGTTCATATACTTCCTTCTCCCTTGATATTTTTGTTCCCCTTTCTGGTTTACATTACATACACACACGCATACACAAACACATACACAAATTCATTTTGCTAATTAGAAACTCTCATAAGTTTCCTTAATATCTAGGTTAGTATACAGACTGTGATGATCAAGAGATGTAATAGATAAAAGTAATAAGGGTTTTAAACAGAAAGTTCCAAATAGTTATTACTCATTATGATTCACTGGCAGAACTATTTTTTTCTTGTCCTAGTCGTGGGATTTATGAAAGCATCTGGTAAACCATTGTGGGGAACAGATTTCTGAATGATAGGGACTTTTGGTCAGACAAGCATTAGACTTCTTTATGCTCTGTTATTATGGAATGTAAGCTTCATATTAAAACCACAACTTAGATGATGTTAAATAAAACAGTGGAGGATAAAACCAATTTCATGATAGTAGTCTCATGTTTAGTTTATGGGGGGTGGGGGTGGGGTTGAGCAGTGTTTCTTAACTTGGTAATTTGAAGAGGTGTGGATTTCAGCTCCCAGCATTCTCCAGCCAACTGAGAATTCTGGAAGTTGAAATGCACACATCTTCAAATTGCCAAGGTTGAGAAACACTGCTCTAGAAACATATAGAAAATACAATGTTAGATTAGATCACTGGTTTTTTTTTTTTTTTTTTTTTGTTTAAACACAGGAACTTAAAGATGGGTGAACTTCAACTCTTTAGAATTCCCCAATCAGCATGCAAGCTGGGGAATTTGGAGAGTTGAAGTTCACTCATTTTAGGTTGGCCAAGATTGGAAACACTGGTATAGTATTTTTACTGTTCCACGTGGCCCTTGTATTTTGTCATGCAAAAAGAGGGAATGCACAAAGAAAAAAAATGACTTCATAAAAGATATACCATAATCTAGCTAGGATGTTCAAAGTGGGAAAGATCATTATTTTTCTTTGGCTAACATTAGTCATGGCAGTCAGGGAAGAGGAGTGTTGGTACAATCCATCTGGAGAGTGCCAAATGGTTAAGGCTAGAATATGCTACCCTTAACACTACTAAGGGAGTGTGTACTGTGTCTGCAGCTGAAATAATGATTCTCCTGTTTATCATCAAATACTTAGCAAAACCAGTTAACAAACATTAGAAAGGGATCAGTGATATCAAACATTCTATCTTACCTTCCCTGTGTGCAGAACATTCATTTGCATCAAGTAACTGCAGCCTAGCAACAAACACACAGCATTAAATTACCACCATTCTCATTCACAGTGTTGTAAATGTCTGCATTCTGGTCCAAGGTTATTTTAAATATTAATTCTGCTGTGATAAATGCCCTTGATTTTTCCAAAATAAAATAATTTCCCTCCTTACTGTCCTACCTTATATCTGTCCAATGAAGTATTGCCACATATCAGCTGTGATCTATATAAAATGTTTTGTTTTAACAGATGACTATATAACCCCAAAGAACTGGTCTGAGCTTAGGATAGCCATCTCTTTGAAAGCACATGTATGGAACTGCAGAGATTATCAGGCGAGCACTGGTTAGTGTCAGGCAGATTCAGTTCTGTTTAGACAAAATAGAATTAATGATGCAAAGAAGCAAATGAGAAGACCAGAGTTGGAAACAGTTCTGATGCTAGACATTCATCTCCACAAATGCCAAAAATCTCACTATCCTTCAAAATTTATCAGAAAAGCACCGCCTCATAGATTTCAATGATGTTTAACATTATTTTTACTTATGCAATACACTGCAAGTGCAGTATGACATTTACAAGCTTCTCTACTCTCAGTGCAGCAAGTATTAAGCAAGCCAGGTCGTCAGCTCAGCTCTTTCCTATTAGAAAATAGCCTGAAGAGCAAAGTGCTCTGGAAAGTCCTGCTCAGTGCAGGAAATCTAACTTGTTCTTTTCTTGCCTTTTTTGGAGAAAACTATAATAATATTTCCCCAATTGGCTCTTTTCAGACAGATGGAACTTCTCACTTTTTCTTTACACCTGATACAAATACAACTTTTCAGAAAGAATAATTTGGGTAATAAGCAGACATTTACAGGCTGTAGGTCAATGATGGGATTAATTTTTTTTAACTACCAATTCTGTGGGCATTGCTTGGTGGGTGTTACAGGGGAAGGTTACTACAAAGTCCCCATTTCCTCCCAATCAGGGACTCAGGAGGTAGAGAATAGATGGGTGTGGGGCCAGTCAGAGATGGTATTTACTGGTTTCTGAACTACTCAAAATTTCTGCTACCGGTTCTCCAGAACTGGTCAGAACCTGCTGAATACCACCTCTGCTGTAGGTATGACAATAGCCATTGCTTCTATAAACTAACATTATCACAAGCCCTGTCTCCACTGAGCCAACCCCTAGGGTGAAAACTATTTTACCATCTTTTCACAATTATGAGTCATGTTTTTCAACCTTGGCAACTTTAAAATTGGTGGACTTCAAGCCCATGCTGGCTGAGGAATTCCGGGAAGTCCAGAAATCTTAAAGATGCTAATTTTGAGAAAAACTGATTTAGATGGTCAGGTTTGTCTATTTCAGGTACTTTGAATAATTTGTATACTAGAAAATTTAGAAGCTGGAGAAGACTGCATATTATGTTTATTGTTCTGCCTATGAGAATGATATAAAATACTACCACATTCCAAATTTTGGGGAAAAAATGGCTTAGTTTTCAGAGTTAGTCAACTCTTGAACACAAGCTTCCAACTTTGGACATTCTAGTCTGCAATTTCTCAGAATAAAGTGGCATATGAAAATATTAGTTTAATATTTAGTGTCTTCTTCCTTATTCTCTCCCATTCCATTGTACATATCCATTTCTTCTACATATAATTATAGAGAAGTTTAGTCCTGCTGATTTTAATAGGAATTCAATCTAATCTCCTTTTGTTTTCTGTATTTATGCCACTTTTTAGTTTTTTTTAGATAGCTTTATCTTTGATTAGTTTAGTCTCTTTTAATGATTGTGTAATTGATTGTTTTTTTTATTTATTGTATATATTTAAGCTGCATTTTGACTTTATATTATTCTCAAAGTCATCACTATAAAGGAAATATGCACAACCTAACATTGTAAGCTACACACATCTTACAAAGCTTTGGGAGAAATCTGAAGAAACAGCCAAACATCACAAACTAGTTGCTATTAAGAAAACCTAGCTGCAATAAATAAATGATGTTGGCAAACCTTTTCCATATGAGACTGGCATCATGAAATTTGTATTTCTGTACTTCCCTCAAATTCCCATGGCAATTCAACATTCTTTTTCTTTCTCATTTAATCTTTGACAGGCCTGTAAAGCAGGCTCATATCTTACAATGAATCATTCTAAGGAGTAGCAAATATTCTTACTGCTCAGAATTTCTAATTGTCTCTCCCTTTACATAGCCTAACCATTCACCCAGTGTAGATATCATATTGAGATCATATTGAAAACATACAGGTAGTTGTCTACCTGAAAGGTCACAATTGGGACCAGAATGTCTGTTGATAAACAAGATGGTTATCATGTGAGTTGCATGCAATTTTACAACAGAGTTCCATAATAAGACATCGCCATTAAGAAGAAATGTGTTCACCTTTAACAAAGTAGAGTTCAGTATTTTGGAAGCTAAAAGCTGCACTTATTTATGTATATATGCACGCAGTCATTTACATAATGGAAGTGTAATGAGATAAGAAAACCTTATTGTCATTTTTTACTGTGAGCATACTGGCACACATTAAAAATGAATTTCTGTTGCCTGCTCTCAAAAGAAAGAATATATCTACCCATATCCATACATAACATATTAATTCCTGTCCAGTTTGAATGCATAGCAGAAAGAAACTTGAGAGTTCACAAGATTGATACTATATGGAACAAAGCTGTGTCTGAATCCAGATGTTCTGCTTAGGATACCCTGAAATCACCTCCCAGAAGGTAACAATGAAAACTGGTCATGGACAGAATGTATAGCATCCCTGACAATACTGTGGGTCCTAGTATACCCTGAAATACTGTGGGTATACCCTGAAATACCCACAATACTGTGGGTCCTAGTATACCCTGAAATACTGTGGGTATACCCTGAAATACCCACAATACTGTGGGTCCTAGGATACCCTGAAATCACCTCCCAGAAGGTAACAATGAAAACTGGACAGAATGTATAGCATCCCTGGACAGAATGTATAGCATCCCTGACAATACTGTGGGTCCTAGTATACCCTGAAAACTGGACAGAATGTATAGCATCCCTGGACAGAATGTATAGCATCCCTGACAATACTATGGGTCCTAGTATAAGCAGTGCTTATATTGCATGTCCTGGATAGAAGGAAGTGAACTACCAACAATCTTTTCTGCCATCTTCACCATTCTCTGCACTGAAGAAGTAATGTTTCCAAATCAGACAGTAATGCAATATGACAGGATGCGCTCAATCATCCCTCTATAGAGCAGTAAGGTCAGGGGAAGGAAGATGTACTTTCCTTATGTGAGGCAGAAAGTGCAGGTGCTGCTGTGCTCACTTCACCAATGTCTCACTGTTGAGTGACCAAGCCAACCTACTTGTCAGCTGCACACCCAGAAACTTGATGCTGTTAACCACCTCCACGGTAATACACAGAGGTGTGTTGCTGTGCCTGCCTAAAGATACAGGATGGTTTACAAACAAGGAAAAACACAATAACCAGGGAATAAAACCTAAGGTCTGTTGTTCAGGTGGGTTTATAACTGTAGACATATACCTTTAAATACCATGTTGCAGAAGTATATGGAAAAAGTAGACAAGCTACTTTAAATGTACTTCACACTAAATTAGGTTTATTTATTTGTTATGTATTTATTTGCTAAATTTATCTATCACCTATCTTACTTGAGATTAGGCATCTTGTTACAATAAAAATGGGAAAATGAAAAGTAGTGTAAAATAACAATAGGTGACAGCTTCCCTAGATGCCAGTTCAGACAAAATCCGGGTTCATGGACTTCAGAGAGGGGTGTGGAGGAACATCAGGAAGTTGCTGAGGGCTTTGAACCAGATGTGGGGAGGCCAGGCACAGTGAAGGGGTGACTGGAGGGGCAACTGGATGAACGTCTAGCTGAAGAAATAAAAGGAGAGGATCACTGCAGCTGGAAAACTTAGAGGCCTTGCTGGAAGCCCAGGGTGGAGAAGGTGCACAGCTGAAGCTGGCCAATAGGGATGAGGAGGAATTGTCTCAGTGACCTGACCTGAGAAAGGGCAAGGCACAGAGGAGGCAGCCACAATGGAGTTCAGCAAGACTACACATGAGACAACAGCCTCACTCCCCCTGATGATCCGCACTGGCAAGCGCCTAGTTAAACAGACGAGTGGCTTGTGGGTTGTTGGAAACAGCTGCCTATTCTCTTGCCGTGTGCATGCTTCGCCCTTGTGCTCTTGGTTTTGTGCTCGGTTCCTGATTGTGCTACAATTGACCATGTGTTTTGACCTTGGATTTGTTTGTAGATTTGGGACCTTTTTCCTGACTTCGAAATGGAAGTGGATTGTGGACTCTGCCAACTTTGCCTTTGCTTTTGCCTTGGACTTAGTAGCCTTGTACCCATGTTGTACTTCCTAGGATTTTGCAAGTGGGTGGGAGTGGAAGCTTGGAAGGTTCACATTAGAAATCCAAGCCTCTAATGTGAACCTCCCAAGCTCCCACTCTCACCTGCTTTCTTTCTTTACAGTGTTTTATTCCAGGTTATTTTTTTCTAGGCTTAGACAAAGACCAGGTGCAAAATTTCCTAAATGTACCTGATCAGCATGTGAACCTGAGTCTCCTCCATCATGTGCAAAATTCAGTACTTTGCTTAAAAGTTATGAGGACAAATTAATAATAAATCAACGTATCAGCAACTGTGCATAGGAATCCTCTGTTAATTTATGTAACTTCAAGAAAGAACTATTATGATCTTTTGAAAAGGCAGGATACAGATGTTTTATATAATAAATAAATGTTCTGCCCTGACCATTTATTTAAAGATCAGACTATTCAGTTAGCTGAAGGCAACAGGAGAAATATGTTTCGAGGTAATTAGGTCATCTGTACCAGTTTCTGGACTCTAGCCATAGCCTTGCTCTATGTCAAGAAAATGTTAAGCTCGAACAATATTAATATTTTTAGTTTCAGCCCTTCCGGTCAATGAGTGCACAGCATTATTCTCCTGTTTGAGCATTTTAGTCCCGACGTATCAGCAAGTGAAATCCTAACCCTTCCCTTTTATGGCTTTTTTTTTAAGAGCTCTCCCTCCAGCTCTGGAGTTTTAGAGAATCTCTCAGGTTAATGTTTCACATATGAAAGTTTTGTTTCTAAATATTTTAGCAATTTTAATTGACATACAGGTTGAGAAGGTAGGAAAAGTAACAGAAAATGTGAGCTATTCATCAGAGCTAAAAAAAAAAGATAAATTCTCAGCATTTTGCTTTCAATCTGGACATTCTGCAACAGCCATTAGAAAAGGAATGAACAGTTAAGAACAATGTTGAAATCTCTATCAGAATGTTATTTCTAGCAAACCTGCAAATGATTCTTTGCCCTACACTATTTTAGTGTATTTGCAATTAGTAAGAGAACAAACTGTTTGGAAATACAGTATATAACAGTATCATTAAAGCCATCTGTTACCCACACATACATATATTATAAAGAACTAAGTACCTGCTTTGGGGAAATGAAGATGGGAGATGCCTGGAATATTTTGAATTTCAGCCCTTCTGCTCAATGAATGCACAGCATTATTCTAACTGGCCTTTGAGTGACTTTTAAAAGTCAAAAGTAACTTGATTCCCAGACCACCATCTTTTCAGCACTCTCATGCAGTCTTAGGCTGCATCAATAGAGGGATAGTATCAAGGTCAGGTGAAGAGTTAGTCCCACTTTTTACCACTTTGGTAAGGCAGCACTTGGAATACTACATCTAGGTTTGATCACCAAGATACAAGAAAGAAGTTGGGACTCTAAAAAGGGAGCAGAGAAGAGTAATAAACATGACTGAGGCTAAACCATATGATGAATAGTTTCAGGAACCGGGTATCGCTGGTTTAATGAAGATAAGGTCTAGGGAGTGATATGATAGCAGTCTTCCAATATTTGAGGGCTGTCACAGAGAAGGAGGCATCAACTTATTTTTCAAAGCACCTGAGGACAAGACAAGAAATAATGAATAGAAACTTATCAAGGAGAGAGTCAATGTAGAACTAAGAAGAAACAGCGAAAACAATTAATCAGTGAAGTTGCTTGCCTCCAGAATAGCAATAGCAGTTAGACTTATATACCGCTTCATAGGGCTTTCAGCCCTCTCTAAGCGGTTTACAGAGTCAGCATATTGCCCCCAACAATCCGGGTCCTCATTTTACCCACCTTGGAAGGATGGAAGGCTGAGTCAACCCTGAGCCGGTGAGATTTGAACCGCTGAACTGCTGAACTAGCAGTCAGCTGAAGTGGCCTGCAGTACTGCACTCTACTCACTGCGCCACCTCGGCTCTTAGCAGAAATTGTGGGGGTTCCATCACTGGAAGTTTCCAACAAGACAATGGATAGCCATTTGTCCAGAACAATAGCGGGTCTCCTGCTTGAGCAGGGAGTTAAACTGGAAAGCCTCCAAAGTTCTTTACAATCTCTTATTCCAGTGTTTCTCAACCTTGGCAACTTGAAGATGTCCGGACTTCAATTCCCAGAATTCCCCAGCTAGCGAATGCTGGCTGGGGAATTCTGGGAGTTGAAGTCAGGACATCTTCAAGTTGCCAAGGTTGAGAAACACTGTGTTATTCTGTATCTTGTATGCCACACTATTATTATGTTTTTTCTATCTCTGTTTTCACCTATAGTTTCCAATGGGATTAGTAGATAGATATTTTTGGTTCTCCAGTTTACAGATGGAGTTTTCCAGACTTATAATTCTGTCTTCTTTAAGCCATTCTCAGCTGGCTTGGAATTGAGAGCTTAAAATAGCTAGGGAATTCTGGGAGATGAAGTAAACACATTTTAAAAATTGGTGTAATTAAGAAACAGTGCTTTAGGGAGTTTTTGAAGAGTGACACAATTTATTGCAAAAGATATTTTTAATGAAATGGTAAGCAGAATATTTCCTCATCGTGGTTTCTGTTTTTCTTCCCCCTTCATGTAAATAAAATGGACTATTTTCCTAAAACCACATGCAAAATGCAAATAAATAAATAAAACTGAAAGATCACTGGGCAAAATTAGTTCCTGCTGGTTACAAATGGAAAACCAATCCCTAATTCTTTGTCAGAACAATTGTGATCCTGCATTACTTGTGCTACCACCAGTCAAAATGCTCTAATAAGTGCTACAACTAGTTGCATATTTTTTGAAGAAAGCTATAATCCAGATAAATTCTAATTTTGGACAAAGTATGTATTGTTTTCTAAAATTATATAATTCTTCTTTCCTCAAGGAAAAAAAGAAGAAGTTATGGGACTTATCCCTACACTAACACAATATTTCACTTTCATGCTGTTTATTAAAGGACTTTCTAAAGCTTTTCTTAAATCCTCATTCTTAAGACTTCTAAATCTTCAAGCACATAAATGTTACAATTTTTTTCGTCTTATATGGAGACATTTATCTCTTTTGCTCTTCTTTTTTTTTAAAAAACCCTACACACTGCAGTAATGCTTTAACTATGTCAAATTATGTCAAGGCTCTTATGCATAAGCACACGTCCGGATTTATTTTATTTTTAATATGTTTACTCAGACCTCAGTTGCACCCACAGAATTAAAAATAGTAATTCAAAATATGAAGGAATAAACATTAGAGATGTTAAGAGATGTTGATCAGAAGTTGAGACAATATATGTAATACATAATATATACAGTATGTATGTGCGTATAAACATAATGAAATAAACTCTTCAATGTGGAGAAAACATATTGGATTAAGGGAGAGATGGTTTTCTGCCTTTTGCTATGAGAGAGGGAGGGAGAGAGGAAGGGAGGGAGAGAGAGAAAGAAAGAGAGAGATGTGCTATATCTCACATACAAAGAAGCAGCTTATCTAAATAGGAAAATATTTTAACATATTATGAAGCACTAACAGAAGATAATCACTTTCAGATAGTAAAATGAGAAGAGGCCAAAATAAGGACAACTCAGTCTTTCCTCTACCCTTAAACTAATCCATTTAGAATTTTACTACCATGTTGAATTACACTGAGAATTTCTTTTGTAAACAGCATAATTGTTACATGATGGGTATAATATAATTCCATAAGCATGTGCTCATCAATGTTTTCTGCACTGTTTTGGATTGTCTGGAGTTTTGAAAAAAGGTTCAAAGATAGACTAATGTTGAGAGCATTTCCATAATATCATCTAGATATAATTAAAACACGTCACCTTAGGTTGATTTTGTTTTGCTGGGGACGGACATTATTATCGCATCAATCTTATCATGGAATAAACACTCTTTCTTGAATCTATTCTATCAGCACTGAGATATAAAGGTGAACTGAAAAGTACTCTAAGACAACTGTTTTTCACCATTTGGGCTCATGAATGTTTTCACATCTGGCTTTATGACATCTTTGGGATGTTTTTGTTACATATATCTTTGAAGAGGATTCAGAGTTTTCATATTTATTTCTGTTAATCTTGCATTATGGCTTAATCTTTAATAAGTTTTATTTAAATAAAAAAGCTAAATCATGGTTGAAGTTGAATTGCAGTAAACTATAGATATGACCACATGAATTGATTATAATGATGGTTTCTGCTATATTAATAGGATACTGACATTACGTAACAGTAACTGAATGAAAATTATGACTAATCAAGAAAGCTATTGTTCTTCTCTGTGATTCATATATGCTAAGGAGCTCCCACAATACAACAATATTTTTATTGGGCTACAAGATATCCTACTGTACAGTATATTATCCACATATGCACAGTTCCAATAATTTCAGAAGGTTAAGGATTTTACTGCAAGTCTAAATATATATGTCACCTTCTGAATTCTTTTTCATGTATGTAACAATAAAAGTTCATTGGGTTTCCCCTCTTTGTTCTGGAACATTCACAGCATTTGCTTGGACTTGTTAGTTGAAACATTTAACCTTTTTCTATAATGCATCAAATTAGTGACATGCAGTCAGGTGAGGCAAGTGAGGCAGAGCCTCACCTCTCCTCATGAAAAGAAAAAAAATGTAAAAGGAAAAAATAAATTAAATGCTTGTATTTATCTACTGATCTGTACCATAGGTTTAGGTTTAGTTTTATTGGATTTATATGCCGCCCTTCTCCCAAGGACTCAGGGCAGCGTACAACACAAAAGAAAACACATATTACAAAAATTAAAAGGGACATTAAATAAAGTATCCAACAAAAAAAATCCCAATTGATATTTATAATAAAAATTTAAAAATTATATTAAAATTAAAAACTAAATTAATCCTATATATTATTCTATTCAGGCTAGGCCGGCTTGCTGGAAAAGCCAACTTTTTAGGGCGTGTCAGAAGGACCGGAGGTCAGGGATTATGTAAAGATCTGGGGGCAGCTCAATCCAGAGGGAAGGCACTCCCACAGAGAAGGCTGTCCCTCTGGGGGTCGCTAGCCAACACTGTCTGGCCAATGGCACCCTGAGGAGGCCAACTCTGTGGGAACACACTGGGCAGTGGGAGGCTACTGGTGGCAGTAGGTGATCTCGCAGGTACCCTGGGCCTAAGCCATGGAGTGCTTTAAAGGTCATAATTAGTACCTTGAATCGCACCCGGAAGACAACCGGCAATCAGTGCAGGCCGCCTAAAAGGGGTGTAACATGGGAGCACCTAGGTACTCCCATGAGAACCCACGCTGCCGCATTCTGGACCAGTTGAAGCCTCCGGGTGCTCTTCAAGGGCAGCCCCATGTAAAGAGCATTACAGTAGTCCATGCAAGAAAGGACATGAGTGACTGTGCATAGAGCATCCCGATCCAGAAAGGGGCACAACTGAAGACGAACCTGGTAAAAGCCCCCCTGGTCACGGCCATCAGGTGTTCTTCTAAAGTAAGCTGCATATCCAGAAGGACTCCCAGATTGCGGGCCCTCTCTGAGGGGGGTAAAGTTTCTCCCCCTGTCATCAAAGATGGAACAAGATGCACAAATCAGGATGATGGAAACCACAGCCACTCAGTCTTGGAGAGATTGAGCTTGAGCCTGTTCCTCCCTATCCAGATCCGCACAGTCTCCAGGCATCAGAGCATCATGTCGAGGGCATCGTTTGGGTGGTTTGGGGTAGAGATGAAAAGTTGGGCATCATCAGCATATTGATGATACCGTACCCCAAAACCATGGATGATCTCACCCAGCGGTTTCATATATATGTTGAACAGGAGGGGTGAGAGAACCGACCCCTGGGGTACCCCACAAGTGACACTCCTCTGGGTCAATCCCTGTCCTCCTGTCCTCCCCCCACTCCCAACCCCCCGAGTCGTTGCAGTAGGATACCATGGTCAATGGTATCGAAAGCTGCTGAGAGGTCTAATAGGACCAGGACAGAGGAGCAGCCCCTGTCCTGGGCCCGCCAGAGATCATCGACCAACATGATCAATTCCATCTCCATACTGTACCCAGGCTGAAACCTGACTGAAACGGATCCAGGTAGGCAGCTTCATCCAGGTACTGGGGAAGCTGATGTGCTACCACACTCTCGACAACCTTCACTACAAAGCGAAGGTTGGAGACCGGACAATAGTTGGCTAAAGAGGCTGGGTCCAGGGAAGGCTTCTTAAGGAGGGGCCTCACCACCACCTCCTTCAAGGCAGTGGGAAAGAATCCCTCTCTCAATGAAGCATTGGTAATCGCTTGGAGCCAGCCTCGTGTCACCTCCCAGGAAGCCGAAACTAACCAAGAGGGATGTGGGTCCAGCATACAAGTGGCAGCACTGAGTCTCCCCATAATCCTGTCCATGCCCTCTACGCGTCTTTTCCAGTGTTTCATCTCCCGGAGCTCCTCGGTAAACCAGGGAGCTACCTGGGATTGACACCGGGTCAGAGGCTGCAAAGACACAACACGGTCCAAGGCCCCAGTGGCCACCCTATCCCAGGCTTCCACTAGGGCTTCGATCGAGCTGTGAGCAAGGGATTCAGGAAAAGTCCCAAGCTCCATCAGGAACCTTTCAGGGTCCATCAGGCGCCTGGGGTGGAACCATCTAGTCGGTTCTGCTTCCCTGCAGCGAAGGGTAGCAGTATGCAAGTCAAGCCTGATGAGGAAATGATCCAACCATGACAAGGGTTGGATAGAAATATCCCCTAAATCTAGATCATTCATCCACTGCCAAGAGACGAAAATCAGGTCGAGCGTGTGTTTCCTGTTATAGGTGGGTTCTTGAATTAACTGAGTTATGTCCATAGCGGTCATGGAAGCCATGAACTCCAGAGCTGACTAGGATGTCTTGCCAATGGAAGGCAGATTGAAATCTCCCAGGATCATAAGCCTGGGGAAATCAACCACCAATCCGGCTAACATATGCAGCAGCTCCGGCAGGGCTGATGAAATGTAGCAGGGAGGCAGGTACATAATAAAAAGGCCCACCTGAACTCCAAGGCCCCATTTCACAAAAATAGACTCACACCCACCTATCTGAGGCACAGTGACCTCCTGAGGTCCAAGACTTTCCCTAATAACCACCGCCACACACCCCGCCCCTGCCCTGGGCTCTCGGCTGGTGAAACGCCTGGAAACCTGGTGGGCATAATTCACTAAGGGGAACAACCCCCCTCATGGCCCAACCAGGTCTCCGTAATGCACGCCAGGTCTGCTCTACCTTCTTGTATGAGGTCATAAATGAGAGGAGCCTTATGTACCACTGACCTGGCGTTAAGCGACACCAGCCGGAGACCAGGGTCCTTTAATCCCAAGCACTTAGGGATGCAAGAAGGGTGATGAGGGTCAGAATGCATGATCACTCTTAAACAGCGAACCCGCATCCCCCAAACATAATTTGGCCCTCGCCCCCCCCCCACCATATCTGCCTCTCCTACAAACATTACAGATGGTAAACCCCCCAATGGAATGGCTTAATGTCTTCCCCGGAATCCCAAACCTTCTCAGAACTCCCGACCCATGCCCATTAGTTAGCTCTGGCCTGTGCCCTGGCAGACTGCCCTCCCCAAGCCTGTATGAGCCACTCAGATCCCCGCCCCCCTTAAAATTTGATTTTAAAACCCCTGTAAGAAACCCCTAAGAAGTTATAAAGTTATTTTCCATTTAACTTCAATTTAACCAGTTTTACATTATTTGGTATTAAAATTGCAGAATTTTCACATTTACCATTCAACTAGTCAGGTGAGAGCTTGCAATGAGGCTGCAGCGAGCTCAGCCTCTCAGGCGAGAGCTGAGGTGAGGCTGAGCTAGCTGCTGCCTCACCATGGATGACTCTGCTTAACTGTTTTACATGATCTGTAATGAGACCACATTGTATGTCACTTTTAATAGTTTAGCTGATGTATATAATATAAAATGGAGTGTTTTTTGTCAACAACTATCTGTGGAACATGTTTCTTGTGCTGAGCAATCATAGAATGCCTAAAAAGTCAGACTAGGTGAGGCACGCAGTTCTCCTGCCTCATAGTAGAGAACACTCATTCTTCCTGTGACTCAGCGGCAGCAAAGTAAGTGACAGCCACAGAGCTCGACGACATCAAGGGTGATTTTCTTCCCTGGCCATGATTGCCATCGAGACAGAGAGACTTTTAAAACTAAAAGAAGACAATGAAAAATTCTACCAACAAGTTATAGATGCTTTTGTTCAGAAGGAGCAGCAGATGGACTTCATTTATAAGTAAAAGTAAGACCCATAATAACTTCATTTTTTTCAATTAAATGTGCTTTTTTGTGTGCTACAGTATGTGTAAAGAATGCTGATATGAGACTTTAAACATAACCCATTAACTGCTGCCAATCAAATATTGGATAAGATAATGTGTAGGATTTTAGTGTTTGTAAATCTGATTGTGATGACATCAGTGCCTCACCAGCCATAAACCTCACTGCACGTCACTGCATCAAATCTAGCAGGTCATGTTCTAACCAGCTGCTGAAGCATTTTCAGAACACTTAGGACACTAACATCTGCAGCACAGCACTCACTGCATCAAAAATTATTTACATGTCTATAATATTTGGGAAACATGAATCACATGGTTGAAATGGCAACAAATAATTACATCGCATTGCTTCCCACATGGTATTTTTTCTCTCAAAATATTTATGAGCAGTTTACAATTTAAGCCGGTTGATTTATTTAGTTTCAGTGACAAACCACCATCAAACAGCACAGGATTCTGAAGGGTCATTTTATTCCCAATAGCCAGATGTAGGAAAAAAAGATTTTAGGGTCTTTCTCTTAAAACACAGAAAGAGAGACAGGATCAGTAGACTTGGTTTATGGAGTACCAGACATCATTTGGAGAAAGGACATAAAAGCAACTAGATATAAACTGAGCAAGGTCAATAACCACAGAATGTTGTCTGTGGGAGTAATATGGAATGTGTGGAAGATGACCTGGCTGGCTGATAGAATTAATAGAAGGGATCCAAACCACAACATGGCTTAAATGCTAAAATAATTGAAATAAGAAAATTTAGCAAAATGTCATCCTCCTTTTTCAGCCACCAGTGCCACATGGAAGACTGAGGGGCCAAAAGAAACAATGTGGAATGAATTAAGTTGGCTATTGAAGCTCCCTGAAGCTCCAGAAAAGCATTCCTAATGATCTAGGTCAGTGTTTCTCAACCTTGGCAACTTGAAGATGTCCGGACTTCAACTCCCAGAATTCCCCAGCCAGCAAATGCTGGCTGGGGAATTCTGGGAGTTGAAGTCCAGACATCTTCAAGTTGCCAAGGTTGAGAAACACTGATCTAGGTGATGGTTTTGGGGAAAATTTACTTCACAGAACTTCCTATAGTTCTTTTATTTTAGCTACAAATGAATCTAGTTTTTTAAAATCTGATTTAAATACAACATCTCTTCAGTCTTTGAACCCAGTAGGGCCTGTACAGGATCACCTGTCAATCACCAACAGCCTTCAAAAATCTTACTTCCACCTCTATTTCTCCAATCTCTGCTCTCCCACCCCTTATTCCAGCTGTTAATCACATATCAGAACATTTTCCTGTTCAGAACGGCTTTAACATATTCTTATAAACATACTATATTGCTTTTGGCACTTCACCAGAAAAGTCTAACTACAGTATATTTACATTCACAAGTATTAGTACTATCAGTCAAATGCTAATATGCTGATAGGATAAATTTTACAAAAAAATAAATAAATGATACTTCATCATGTTATGTTTTAAAACCTGTGTAAAACACAGCCAATATTTATTTACTAAGAAACAGATAACAGCATGAAATTAAGAGACAGAAGTGAGCCCACAATTATCTGATAATAAGGGTTAGGATCCCCTGAAAATGCCCAGGAAAAAAATCAGTGTCTCTCTGAAAAATATTTGACAATTAAACTTTATGAATAAAAATAAAGTAGAATATTTGATATGTATCTATAGTTCCTCTTTTAATGCTATTGTTTTTGATTCTGTTAGAAATGCAATATACTTGACTTTTACTCCATAAAGCCATATATTTTGTCCCTTTATCCTTTATCTAAGAATGTATGAACAATATTGCTTATTAAGACAAGTAGGACATTTTTAATGCTAAACTGTTGAAGAGGTCTTTCCCCTTGTTAAAAACATGTTCTGCAAAATATCCAGACTCATTTTTCCTTTCTTCCATTCACTTGTGGTTCATTCTCAGGGACTGCCTGTTTTCTTGGTAAAGTTTGACTTGGTCCTTGCAGTTTTCTTGGTAAAGTTTTTCAGGACTGGTTTGCTATTGCCTTCTTCTTAGGGCCGAGAGAGAGAGTGATTGGCCCAAAGTCACCCAGCTAGTTTTATGCCTAGAAATCACAGTGTGCCAAGTGCTAGTCTGATACCTTAACTCAGTGGTTCCAACGCCCCACAGGGGGGCAATCTGATTTTTAATGGGGGCAATTTGAATCTTGTTTAAACCAAGTTAATGGCCTTCTAGGCTTCCTCTGTGTGAGTAGAGTTCACTTTTTGAGTAAAGTAAGAATATGTCATGGGGTGGGGGAGGGTCAGGATTTTAAACATGTTTAGGTGGGCCATGGCCAAAAAAAGGTTGGGACCCATTGCCTTAACCACACCACCAAACTTGCTCTCAGCCCCAAATTAGTGCAGCATAAACATATAAGTTGTATACTTTTGAAAAGTCATTTCTGCAGCTTTAGAGAAATGGAAAAGGCTGAATTCAACCAAATCACTTTGAAAAGATTTGTTATGAAACTGAACTAAAGCAAAGCAAAGGTCTTTGAATTTCTCAAAATTGAATGCAGAGTCTTCTAAATCATATTTATCAGAATACACACTTATTAAACACCCCACAGGTGTCCACAGGTGCAGAAAAAAATGATGACATGCTTGTGAAACAGATACAACACAACACTTTTTGTTCCTGTATCTGAAATGTACATCACAGAGTTTATGTTATGATGGCGTCATTCATGTTTTGTCATTTGACCTCCTCCAGAAATCAGGAAAGTACTCCATTCTCAGGGTGTTCAACTATTTTTGTGTAACTCATGACTTACTCAGGGAGCTTTCATTTCAATGTAACAAAATGTGCAGAAACATACTCTTACACTTTCACTTCTTTCAATGCATATTCTTTTTTCATAACTGACAATATACTACTTGTGACTTTTCTATCACAATGTATGCTTCTTAAAATTTCTCTACCTTTAATAAGATTTTCTTCAATAATGTTTAACTAACCTGTCCACCAATAATTATGTTTCTGGATTTTGGTAGTTTCCCCTAAGTAAAAAACAAAATCCCCAAGACAAATTACAATAACGTCTGAATATTTACATATTTGATCAAATGACATTTGTACAACACATGTATGCAAATTTATTACATTTGCCTACAATGTGGAAATTATTTTATCTGTGTCAATGGTACAAAATCACCTTTTTAAAATTTGCAACTTTTTCCCTCTGGGGGCCACTCTTTTAATATATAAATAAATCTTTTTAAAAAATTGATGTATTTCATATATATATATAAGCCAAATATCACTCACTCATCATGAAATCTCCAGAACCGTAAGCCCACAAACCTGAAATTTGACATGTCTAGGAGCTCGCTAAGAAAGGATTTTTTGAAATGACCCTCAGATCATTAGTAATTCTTATACAGTAATTAACACACTTTGATGCTAAGGAGTTCTACTCCCCCTCCCCACCTGAAAAGAACTCTGTTCCAACTGCCAGTTGCCTTATATTAACACGCTCTGGTGCTAAGGAGTTTGACATTCTACTCCCCCTTCCCACCTGAAAAGAATTCTGTTCCAACTGCCAGTTGCTTCACATTCTGTAACCTTAGTTCAAACTGGCAGACATTCAACTCCTTCACTTAGGAGTGGTCTGGGGTTCCTTACAGTACTAAACATAGGTACCTCACCAAAATGTCTGCACCTTCCAACTATGCTTCCGGACTCAAGCCGGTGGGAATGATATTTCCTTATGTGTTTCAATCACCGACCACCAGTGGGTTGAACCAGAGTGAACGGGATTTCTCCTGCATTGCCTGATCACATAGTTTCATCGTGAAACAGCTAGTGTATTTATAAAACGTGTTTATCTCTCTGTCACCATAGAATATGGACTAGTTTTCACAAAGGTGACTATATCTGCAAATACCAATTAATTCTATCAAAAAAGGCATGTATTACGATCTTGGTAAAGAAATATAAAACCTTGGATTTCCCCAAACAAGGTTTCTGATTCATCTTGAATCAAACCAGGACGCCTCTAAAGTGGTCCAAGTTGAATCTGTCTACCTTCCTATAAAGCACTGAAGCTGGGCCTCAACCAAGCCTTGTGGTTGTTCTGTGTCACTAATGAGAACAGCCTCAGCAAAACAACAAC